>NW_026596091.1:20405316-20442366 GCF_907164565.1 Psammomys obesus | reverse complement strand
TTCTTCTTCTTCTTCTTCTTCTTCTTCTTCTTCTTCTTCTTCTTCTTCTTCTTCTTCTTCTTCTTCTTCTTCTTCTTCTTCTGTCCATCCTCTTTGCCTTTCAGGATGGGGATTGAGCATTTTAGTTAGGGTCCTCTCTTTTGCTTAGTTTGTTTAGATGTACAGATTTTAGCGGGTTTATCCTATGTTGTATGTTTATATGACTGAGTATATACCATGTGTGTCTTTTTGCTTCTGGGACAACTCACTCAGGATGATCCTTTCCCAGAGACTCATACTCCAACCAAGGACTATTCATGGAGATAACCTAGAACCCCTGAAGTTCAGTGTCCAAGTCGGTTACCTAGTAATGGGAAGAGGGACTGCCTCTGACATAATCTGATTGGCCTACTCTTTGATCACCTCCCCCTGAGGGGGGAGCAGCCTTACCAGGCCACAGAAGATGACAATGCAGCCACTTCTGATGAGAACTGATAGACTAAGATCAGAAAGAAGGAGAGGAGGACCTCCCCTATCAGTGGACTTGGGGAGGGGCATGCATGCAGAAAGGGAAGGGAGGGTGGGATCGGGAGGGGAGGAGGGAGGGGCTTATGGGGGGGATACAAAATGAATAAAGTGTAATTAATAAAAGTTAAATAAAAAATTAAAAAAAAACCCTCAGACTTCAACATTGTATTTAGTGAGTTTCCTGGCTACTTTCACATCTTTAGTTTTGCTATTTATTTCAGGATTTCTTTTAGGTGACAGGAAAATCTCCATACTCAACCATCCAGGAATCCCTGCCTAGGGAATGGTGTCACTTATAATGAACAGGTCTTCTCACACCAATTATTGTAATCAGGAATGCCACCTGAAAGAAAAACATTGTTTAAGTTCAAGCATACTCTCTAGGATCAGGAGGCTTTAAAAGAACCATTTAGAGAATTTCTTTATGTAATAAAGTCAAGAACACTTTAGTAGCCCTTTATATTTATTATTGTTTCCATCTTTTGAAAGCGTTTTTTGTTTTGTTTTGTTTTTTTAAATTTTGTGCCTTTTTGTTTTGTTTTTGATAGGGAAGAACAACTATCTGCTAGTGTGACTAGAGAAGAATATTTTTTAGGAGTGTAGGGGTATTGTTTTAGTGCCATTTCTTGTCTGTGCAGAAACTGAATATATTAATACATTTTTCCCTGAGAATATGCTTCTCTGGAAGATAACAGATTTCATTTCTGCAGATTTACAGTGACTTAATTTCTTGTTTTACTTTATATTCATCATCAATGTAGTACTCATCCTTTGGAAGTGCTCTTCTGCGTATTTTAGGATTTTAGTGCCAGGGTGGTTCTTGTGACTCATAGGCGTTCTAGATGGGTAGGGCTGCTGGTTGCTTGCTCCTTTGGAAGATCGCATTGAACAGTTGGTATTATGAAAACTAATATTTAAGAAGAAGCCATTCAGATCAGATTCAGACCAGGGAACTCTGGGCCCAATGACTGAAATCCATGTTATTGTCAGCACTAGGGAATACTTTCCAACCTTGGCAGTCAACCAACAGCAAAAGCAATAGACTATATGTTTGGGGAGACTATTGAACACCCCTAACCAACAACTAAAGAATGCTTCTCACATTGGGTATTGGGGTGTTTCTTATGTGTCTATTAAATCTTGGAGAGAATATTGTCAGCCTAGATAGGAAAAATGACATGTATCTGCATATGTATATGATTTATATGTATAAATACATATATAATTTACATGTAATATAATTTTTATAGATAATTAATAGAATTATTCCTTATAATTCTCATATATCCTTACTATTTTTTTTGCTGTTTTTCATACTTTTGTGTTTATCTCCTTCCCTAAAAAGCCTCCCTTTCCCATTTTTCTGACTAGATCGCTTGTACCTTGCATGTCCTTTCTCTATTCTTTTGATTCCTTTAGCTTTTTCTCCTTTGAATATTTTTGCAAACATGATATTTTATTCATGCAAGTTGATAAATGGTTTGGTCAATTAAAGATACTATGTCTTTTGTATCTTTTTAATTATTATTATGTATTACAATTCATTCACTTTGTATCCAGGCTGTAGCCCCTGCCCTCTACTCCTCCCAGTCCCACCCTCCGTCCCTCTTCCATCCTCATGTCCCTCCCCTAGTCTACTGACTGGGGAGGTCCTCCTCCCCTACTATCTGACCCTAGCCCATCAGGCCTCAGCAGGACTGTCTGGATCCTCTTTCTCTGTGGCCTAGTAAAGCCACCTTGCTAGGGCAGGTGAACAAAAAGTAGGCACCTTTACAATAAAGTATTCTGTCTTAGTCATTGTATCTGGTACATTCAAATCAGGTTTCATTTGGATATAGGGGACCATTGTACAGTGTGAAACAAACACTGAATACTTCTCATAAATAGCTCTGTTGGTTATATATTAATATCAAGAATATAAGAAAATAGGACATTTTCATTTGCTTATCTGAAATGTTAGTATTAAAGTGTTGGAAGTTACAAGAGTTTCTGTGTGATGAGTATTTTTCTAAACAAAATGATATGATAAATAATAGAAAGATCTGGAGGGGACAGGAGCTCCACAAGGAGAGCAACAAAACAAAAAATTCTGGGCACAGGGGTCTTTTCTGAGACTGATACTCCAAACAATGACTATTCATGGAGATAACCTAGAACCCCTGCACAGATGTAGCACATGGCAGTTCAGTGTCTACATGGGTTCCCTGGTAATGGGAACAGGGGCTGTCTCTGACATGAACTCAGTGGCTGGCTTTTTGATCACCTACCCCAGAGCGGAGAACAGCCTTACCAGGCCACAGAGAAAGACAATGCAGCCAGTCCCTATAAGACCTGATAGGCTAGCGCCAGATGGAAGGCAAGGAAGACACACCTATTAGTGGACTTGGGGAGGGTCATGGGAGGAGAAGAGAGAGAGGCAGAGTGGGATGGGGAGGGGCTTAGGGAGGAGGGTACAGCTGGGATACAAAGTGACTAAACTCTAATCAATAATAAATAAATAAATTTTAAAAATGTGAGCCATTGTTCACTTACTTTTAACTCTAAATGTCTGAATTAACTGAAGGCAACATTTATATTTTCCTAAGACTTCAGACCTCTAAAAATGCTCAACAATGGTGGAAACTATGGAAATTTGATTATGTGTGTAGTGTGTGGTGATCACTCAGGATGTTTGATATTCTATCTTCTTTTTTTTTAAATTTTATTTTTAATTTAATTTTTCTTTTTAGTTAAATTTTGTTAACTCTGTGTCCCAGCTGTATCCCGCTCCCTCATTCCCTCCCCAACCCCACACTCCCTCCCTGGTCTCCTCCCTGCCCCTTTCCAAGTCCACTGATAGGGGAGGACCTCCTCCCCTTTCATTTGGCCCTGTTTTATCAGCTATCTTCAGGGCTGGCTGCAAAGTCCTCCTCTGTGGCCTAACAGACTGCTCCTCCCCTGGGGGGGGGGGTCAAACAGCCTGCCCTTGAGATCCTGTTAGAAATAGTCCGTGTTCCCCTTACTTTGGAAAACTACTTGGTTACTGAGCTACCAGGGGCCACATCCGAGCAGAAGTTCTTAAGCCTTTATCACTGACCTCTGAAATCTTTGAGCTCTTTGGTCATTACCAAAATACCCAAGCAGGTGCTTACTGATTAACATGATATTTCAAGCATGTTTATGTTCAAGCATTGTTTATTTCTAGCATTTCTATTTCTATTTATTTCTATTTAATAGCATATTAAATGTTTACCTAAAGTACATGAAATTCTCAGGAAGCAATATTTATAAATAAAAATTAATTAACGTTAGACTTGCATTTTACATTTGAAAATCAGTCGTCCATCTTCATCAGATGCACCAAACATATTAGTGACTTCTTTCTGTTCTGTACTATGAAGAATTTGCTATTTTGCCTTCTCTTTACACCTTAAAATCCATTCTTTTGATGGCACCAGGATACTACTAGTATCTCCTAAACCTCTGACACCTTCACTTAAATAGACATGAATAATCTTCACTGAAGAAGAGGAAATGTTTTAAAACTGACTTATGGTAGTTATAGAGAAATATACTCACTCTACAATATGCACTGAAAATACTCTTATTGTGCATCAGAATGCACAATGATTAAGACAGGGAAGATGCTAAGATTGTGTGAAAACCAATTTATGCAGGGCACATATACGGTAAAGGGTGGCAGTGTTACTGGGAAGGCTACACATAGTGTTGAGCTTAGGCTCACAGTGAGGCTGTGCTGCAGCAATATTCATTTCTGTGAGAAGACCTTCCTAGGGTGGACTTGGATGCTTGTTTGTTTATTGTCCTCTCTTCTTTACTAAGCTAATCTGAATTCTCAACTCCATATCTTCTGTTTCATCAGCACTATATTCTGGTAATTTTCGCAAACATTCTCTGAACAGCAGCTATTTAGTTTGGTTGTTTCTAAAGATTTTTTTTAGGTGTGTGTGTTGGGGGGGGGTTAGAGTTGTGTTTGCAGTGCTACTTATACTTTAATTTCTTCACATTTCATAATGTATGACAGTTGCTTTCAAACTTTGAAAAACTGTGGTATGTGTTGTGTTTTGGTCATATTTCATTTGGTAGTTTGGGATAATTCTCTCACTGTATGCAAGCAGGTAGGCACGGCACTGGAGAAGTAGCTGTGAACTTACACGTGACTCACAATCAGGAGGCAGAAAGTAGCCAGCCCGGAATAGTGTGAGCTTTGAAACTTTAGAGCTCACCTTTAGTAGCACACCTCCTCCAGGACTATACCACTCAATTATTCCAAAACAGCTCTACCCACTGAAAACCACGTATTCAAACATATAAGCCTGCAGAGGCTGTTCTCATTGGAACCCACACAAAGGCTAGGTCAAGGACATCTCAGTGTTGAGGCCTAAAATGCCTTTATCCCATTAAAATGAAATCTTTTGGTAGATGTTAAACATATTAAAATACTTCATTTGACTGCGATTAAAACTAGGGTTTGTTTTACAATTTGATATTGACTGATGAACCTAACATATCTCCGGCTGATAGAATGTGAAGCATGGACCACATATCTGGGACAGAGCCTGGTGGCTTGCATTTTGAGAGGGGGGGACAGTGTGAGAAAAGAGTGCAGAAAGATAATGAAAGGCAGACGCAGAGGGTTCTGTCGGTCATTTAAAGAGAAGTTTTCTCCATTGCTAACAATCCACAATCTGTTATACCTATTTTCTTTTTTTTTTTTTACCATAACACCTAGTTTATTGCTAGTATGCTGAGAGATAAAATTGTAATAAACTTCCTGCCATTATTTACAGCATTATTTATAACAGCCAAAAGGTGAAAAATGCCCAAATGTCCATCAACAAAATGCAGATTTTATATAAACAATGGGATGCTATTTATTCCTTGACAAGCATTATAATTACTTTTTTAAATTTTTTATTAATTTCACTTTATTCATTTTGTATCCCCCCATAAACCCCTCCCTCCTCCCCTCCCGATTCCACCCTCCCTCCCTTTCTGCATGCATGTCCCTCCCCAAGTCCACTGATAGGGGAGGTTCTCCTCTCCTTCTTTCTGATCTTAGTCTATCAGTTCTCATCAAAAGTGGCTGCATTGTTCTCTTCTGTGGCCTGGTAAGGCTGCTCCCCCCTCAGGGGGAGGTGATCAAAGAGCAGGCCAATTAGATTATGTCAGAGGCAGTCCCTCTTCCCATTACTAGGTAACCCACTTGGATACTGAACTGCCATGGGCTACATCTGTGCTGGGGTTCTAGGTTATCTCCACGAATAGTCCTTGGTTGGAGTATGAGTCTCTGGGAAGTTCCCTGTGTTCAAATTTTCTTGTTCTGTTGCTCTCCTTGTGGAGTTTCTGTCCTCTCCAGCTCTTACTATTTCCCACTTCTTACATAAAATTCCATTCATTCTGCCCAACAGTTGACCATCAGGCTCAGCATCTGCTTTGATAGTCTGCAGGGCAGAGGCTTTCAGAGGCCCTCTGTGGCAGGTTCCTAGTTTGTTTCCTGTTTTCTTCTTCTTCTGATTGCCCAGCATCTTTGCCTTTCAGGATGGGGATTGAGCAGTTTAGTTAGAGTCCTCTCTTTTGCTTAGTTTCTTTAGATGCACAGATTTTAGCGGGTTTGTCCTATGTTGTATGTCTATATGAGTGAGAAAAGTTATTTTTATTTATTTATTTTTTATTTTTAACTTTTTTGTTAATTACAGTTTATTCACTTTGTTTCCAGTTATAGCCCCCTCCTGCATTCTCTCCCAATCCCATCGTCCCTCCCTCACCTCTCATCTCCTCACATGCCTCTCCCCAAGTCTCCTGATAGGGAGATCCTCCCCTCCCCTTCTATCTGTCCCTAGCTTATCAGGTATCACCAGGACTGGCTACAATGTCCTCCTCTGTGGCCTAGCTAGGCTGTTCCTCCCACGAAGAGGAGGAGGTCAAAGAGCTAGCCACTGAGTTCATGTCAGAGACTGTCCCTGTTCCCCTTACTAGGGTCCCCACTTGTCTGCAGACCTACCGTGGGCTACGTCCGAGCAGGGCTTCTAGGTTATATCCATGCACGGTCCTTCGTTGGAGAATCAGTCTCAGACATGTCCCTGTGCCCAGATATATTTGGACCTTGTAGAGCTCCTGTCCTCTCCAGGACTTACTACCCCTCTCTTCTTTCATATGGTCCCCTGCAAACTGCCCAAAGTTTGGCCATGAGTCTCAGCATCTGTTTTAATACACTGCTAAGTTTAGTCTTTCAGAGGCCCTTTGTGGTAGGCTCCTGTCCTGTTACTTATTTCCTCCTACTTCCAATGTCCATCTCATTTGTCTTTCTAAGTGAGGCTTGATCATCTTACCCCAGGTTCTCCTTCTTGTTTAGCTTCTGTAGGTATACAGATTTTAGTATGTTTATCCTATCTTATAGGTCTAGTACCCACTTATAAGTGAATATATACCATGTGTGTCTTTCTGCTTCTGGGATACCTCACTCAGGATGATCTTTTCTAGGTCCCACCATTTTCTAGCAAATTTCATGATTTCCTTGTTTTTAATTGCTGAGTAATATTCCATTGTGTAAATGTACCACAATTTTTCTATCCATTCCTCCAATAAGGGATATCTGTGTTGTTTCCAGGTTCTGGCTATTACAAATAAAGTGACTGTACAAGGTTGAGCAAATGCCCTTGTTGTGTACTTGAGCATAGTTTGGATATATGCCTAGGAGTGGTATAGCTGGATGTTGAGGAAGCACTATTCCTAATTGTCTGAGAAAGTGCCAGATTGATTTCCAAAGTGGTTGTATAAGTTTGCATTCCCACCAGCAATGGAGGAGGGTTCCCCTTTCTCCACAACCTCTCCAACATGTGTTGTCACTTGAGTTTTTGATCTTGGCCATTCTGATGGTGAAATCTCAGGGTCGTTTTCATTTGCATTTCCCTGATGGCTAAGGACTTTGAACATTTCCTTAAGTGTTTCTCTGCCATTCTCCATTCCTCTACAGAGAATTCTCTGTTTAGCTCCGTACCCCATTTTTTAATTGAATTACTTGATTTATTGCTTTTTAACTTCTTTAGTTCTTTATATATTCTGGATATCAGCCCTCTGTCAGATATAGGGTTGGTGAAGATCCTTTCCCAATCTGTAGGCTGTCGTTTTGTTCTGACAACAGTGTACTTTGCTTTACAGAAGCTTTTCTACAGTCTACTCTACTGTGGTTTTTATCCTGATAATCCTACTAATGTCTCTAGCATACAAGTCTCCAGTGATTTCATTGCTGCCAAAGTAATGGTCCCACCTCAACTTTTATTTTATTTTATTTTTTTTTCGTAACTATGCCTGCCATTATTCATGGTATGTAATTTAGTAAAATAAAAGTTTTTTTTAATAATTTAGAAGCATATTCCATTATTATTTTCCTGTGTGTGTGATACATTTCCAATTTCCCCATTTTTTCTGCTTCCTCCAAATGTTTCTTTGTTTTGCCTGCTGTTTGACTTTAGTTTCTTTTGTTCACAATTGTTACTTATCCCATTTTTCTTGAGTGACACTTGTAAAAGTTAAAAAAAAGTTTGCCACTCTGAGTTAAAAAAAAAAAATTCTGGTTAAGCTTAGCAATTTTTCTTGTTTCATTGTTTGAAAATTCTCATTGCCAATGTATGTGTTAAGCATTTCTTTTAGATTTCAATCTCTATATAAACTATGTAAATAAGCAGTGTATTTCCAAGACAATGCACAGTGCTGCATGTCTGTAATTCAAGCATTTGGGAGGGTAAAGTAGGAAGTTTAAGAGATCAGTACTAGCCTGAGCTATGTCATAAGTTTTATGCCAGCCTGAGTTTACAGAGAAATGCTACATTAAAAAAAATACAGGTATTGATGTAGATGTGACTTTATCCCCAAATAGCATTTTTCATCATACTATGTCTCAGGAACAATGTATAATACAAATGTGATATCAGGAACTTATCTTCCAGGTGGTCTAGAATCTTTGAAACATCTTCAGCAGCTAACCGTGGACCATAACCAGTTAATTAGCACTAAAGGTCTGTGTGAAGTACCCACCATCGTTCATCTGGATTGCTCGCATAATCACCTTACTGAGGTTGATGGCATCGGAAATTGTGGATTGCTGCAAATAGTAAAGCTGCAGGGAAATTACCTAAGAGAGGTACATTATTTAAAGTAATTGATATGTGTAAATAATGCAATATCTTTTTAACAGAAATATCTACATGTATAACAAACATTTTAAAAGCAATTTGAATAATATTTCTTTCTTTTTAAATTAATCAACTGTATGTTATTCCCACATTTCCTTTTTTACTTTTTAGCAGTTTGTAACACATATTAATTACATGAAATAATGGGTTTCATTATAGCATTTCCATACATGTATATAAAATATTTTATACTGTATTCATAAAACATATTACTCTCTCCTGTCTACTTCCAACACCAATTTATATATATATATATATATGTTTTTTTTTTTCCTGTATGTGTGTGTGAAAGAGAGGGAAAAGGGAGAGGGACACAAAGAGACTTCCTGAGTTTCATTAGGGTTGTAAACAGGAATATGGCCATAGAATTATTTTTACAGACACATGTAAATCCCACTATTACCTGAAGAGAGATTTTCAGAGGAGAGGCCTCCATGTGACACGTTCCATTCCATGAATAGGTGTTGACAAGCCTAGTTTTGAGGAGACCTTGTGGAGGTAGTCAGAGATGCTGTGTGTTCAAGGAAGCTAGCTATGACATGCCCTGAAGACAGTGTTACACACCACTCCACCTCATTCTTTCCGCTCCTCCTAAGATGTTTTGGGAGACTTGGAAGGGATACCATCGATGTCCTGTTTATGACTGGGCACCCAAAGGTACTTTATTCTCTCCAATTTGTTATGAGCCTCCACAGTCACTAATGGTGAACCATGATTCTCTGAAACTGACAGCAGTAACATTATATGATAATAAATTTAGTTATTGAGAGGGCACTTTTGAGAGGCACACAATTGGTTAACAAAATAACAGCAGTATCTTCCACATTAGAGCTTAGAAACACCCCATCTATGAGGATTTATACCAGGTTTACAATACTGGAGAGTAATTCTCTCCTATACAGCAGGCATCAAATTCAATCAGAAAGTGGTTCTTTATTCCAATAAGAGATTTGTCACTATTGAACTACTGGGTTTATCCCATTGGATTTGTGAATATTGCTGAACAAAAGGTGGTGCAGTGAGGATGAAGGTTGATGACAGTTCCGACATCAACTAAGTAAGGAGCATGCATTGTCTGGAAATAGCCATCCCACACATATGTGGCTGATGGGCTGTTTGGTCTTCATAGGGGACACCTGGTGAGTGGAGGGAGCTCTTTCTAGCATGGACTCTATTGCCTGCTTTTAGATCACTTCCTCCTGGCAGCATTGCTTTGCCTAGCCTTTGGGAATGAACATATGCTCAGTCCTGATGTAGCTTGATGTGCTAGGGAGGGTTGATATGGGAAGATGGGGGCTCTCCTTTTCTGGGGGGAATGTGAGAGAGAAACGGAGAAGCAAGGGAAGGAGGACTGGAAGGGGAAGAGTGAGGGGGCATGCTTGGGATGTAAAGTCAATAAACTGAAAATTTTTTAAAAATCTAAGAAACAAAGCAAAAACAAACAAACAAAAAGTTATCTTGCGACATCCTAAAGGCGAAAAAGCAAAGAAACTTCCAGCCTAGTTCCATTTTATTTCTTTATGTCATGAAACCAAGGCAGGTGGTATCTACATCAATAGGCTCTTTTTTTTTTTAATTTTATTTTTTTCTTATCAGTTACATTTTATTAACTCAGTATCCCAGCCGTGTCCTGATCCCTCATTCCCTCCCAGTCCCTCCCTCCTTCCCTCATCTCCACCCTGCCCCTTGCCAAGTCCACTGATAGGGGGAACCTCCTCCCCATTCATCTGATCCTGTTTTATCAGGTATCTTCAGGACTGGCTGCAAAGCTCTCCTCTGTGGCCTAACAGGACTGCTCCTCCCTTGGGGGGTGGGGAGGCCAAAGAGCCAGTCATTGAGTTCCTGTTAGAAATAGTCCTTGTTCCCCTCTCTATGGGAAAACAATTGGTTACTGAGTTACCACAGGCTACATCTGAGCAGAGGTTCTAGGTTACATTCATACATGGTCCTTGGTTGCATGTCAGTCTCAGAAAAGACCCTGTGCCCAGATATGTTTGGTCCTTGTGGAACTCCTATCCTTTCCTCATCATACTAACTCCCCTTCTTTCTTATGATTCCCTGTACTCTGCCAAAGGTTTGGTCATGAGTCAATAGGCTCTTAACCAGCTGCTCTGGTAGGCAATCAAGAGCAGTGGCAATTGCCCATATTGTTTAGAATGAGAGAAAGAGCCCTCCTGAAAATGAGATTTTCATCTAATAACCTGTGACTTCTGGGAGCTGCTTTCTCTACTTCCACAGAGTACCATAAATTAAAACCTCACTTTTTGTTTTTGAATAGATTTCCTTATAATCTATTTTCTGCACATCATCACTTTTATTGAAAGGTTATTTCCTTTCATACTTGTATTCTTACATTATTCTACTCTCTCTTAATTATTTCCCCCACTCATAGGCCCCTTTTCATTATTTTATTTTTATTCATTTAGTAAAACCCCCAAATACCTAAAATGTCTTATAAATCTTGTTTAACACAAGATTCTCAGAATACAAAATGTAGCATATCGTAATATTTTTGTTTTACTTATGTCATAAATTGAACCACAGTTACCTACTATTGAAATTAAATTGAATTCTGTCATGAAACTTCATTTACAAAGCTTATAAAAAATAATAAAGTTAATTTGGAGGTATTTCATCCATACTGAAAGACTCGTGACAATATACTTCAAATTTTGGTTTATTGTTTAGTAGGATGTATATATTATAAGCTTTGGTAGAATCTATATTTTTGATTTGGTTACAAAATATTTTGACTGCTGTCAAGTAACAGAATATATTTAATTTTAGCCTCCATCCTTAAGAAATCATGTTCTGCTTAGAGAACTGCACTTGGATGACAACAGTATCTCAAGCATGGAAGAACTTTCTTCCTGTTGGCTGCCTTTACTACAAGATCTAAGTATCTCTCAAAACAGGTGAAAATAAATTTTATTTTAGCAATACATTCAAATAAGTTATGTAAAATTATTGTGTGATGTACATAAACCACTAGAAAAAATTGGATTCCTGCAACGAAAGCAGAATTCATCAAAATAAACTGAATATATATTTAAAATCCCTTTAGGTTTTTAATCAGCTCTAAATTAGGAAAGCTGACTTAAATTTAGCAGGACATTGTTTGAATTTGAAGTAAGCGCCTTCAAGTGAACCATATAAGTACTTTCAACCTGCATGAATATATAGTATTGTTTTATAGCAAATATCTTCTCAATATTAAGTTATGTGTTTTGTCTTACACATGTAGCAAAACATGCAGGATTAGGCAAAACACACATATTTGACAAAAGTTCTCAAATGACTAGAATACATTTAAATTTAGAAGACTATAAAAGAATGTCTTTGTTCTTTAACTACTTTGTTGACTACTTTAAGCATACAATGAAGTATGCTTATTTGTCAAAGTTAAAACTAATGCAGATGATAAGCTTTGACACTGTCATTCTCTAATTATAGTCACATATCAGTCTGTTGCAGAGGAAATTATTGAACTAGACCAATTCGGTTCTTGGAGTTGATATTCATAATTAGAATAATTACTCCAAATGATTGTTATTTGAAATTTAGTTTACTTAGATGTAACTTTTGAATACTAGTGTGGGGCTTTTTATTTTGAGAGCTATAACAATGAGTGGCATATGTTCTAACTCTAAAAGACACGTTAAAGATAGAGAATTTAACTGTGTACAAAATCTTATTCACATTAAAAAAAAACATGAGCATCAGGTTTTCTTTCATTTCTGGCTCCTAGATTTTGTAAAAATTACTATGCATATCCATATGGCAGAGAAATAGAGGAAAACTCGTTTATGGGCTAGGAGGAGGGCAGGTAGAGAGGAGGATGTAGAGACATGCACCTGAAGAACATAGTGTACATTAAATACTGTTAGGAAACTTTTTCTCATGAAAGTATTTACAATCAATATACAACAATCATATTATATATAATTATTAGTGTATATACCATACTGAATTTTTAATAATACTGTCAAATATTTAAAGATATTTTTGTACTTTCAAGTCCTTCATTTACATCAGCACGTGCAATTACTGAAGCAGGAGAGCTGAAGGCATGCAAGGAAATGAAATTATTTCCTAATGGCATAATCTCAAGGCTTAGTGTATTTCTCAGCATATTTATCTCTTTAGCTATAATCCAGGTCTCACTGCTGGGTCTGCACACTGTCTGCAGAGCTACATAGTAAACAGACAGAGCAGTTCAGGTTTGTGGTTTGAACCTGTGACATCCCAGTCAGTTGACACTGGGCAAGTCTTTTCATCGTCTGAGCCTAACCTTTACCTAGTTGACAAAGGGCTGCTATTGACTCTCTTCCAACTAGCAATTTCTAGCTGTCATCTTTATAAGGAATATATAATAGTCCACTGCAGAAATATATGAGTTTACAATGGAGATATTCAAATGCACTTGTGCAGACATCATTGGGGTGAATAATTAAGATAGTTTTACATTTTATATATTTTCTTTTATTTTTGGTAACTATTTTCATCAAAAGGAAGAGATTATTCATCCACATACTTTCTTACTAAGCAAATGAAATACAAATAAAGAAGAGTATTTAGTGAATATTGTTTGGAGTACTTGTTTCATCCTGGCTTCTGTTTTGAATTTTCATTAAGACATGTGACTGGTTTAAGTTTGACTAAGTGGAGTTCTAACTAGAAAAATCTCTGGCTATATAAACCGTTCTACTTCCAGTGGGATCCTAAGTGGGAGCAGAGTGGAAACTTACCCATTGGGTGCTCAGTGTACAAATCTTTTGCTTTTTGTCGTCTTTGAAACTTATATCGTTTAATGCCCAGGGCTAATGTGACAAGGTCAAGTCGTATTAGGTTTTCACTAATGTCCCTTTGTCATTCTGGTTTGAATTTTCTTGGAAAAAAATATTCATGAAATGTTACTAAAGGGAAAAACTATAGACTTTTTTAAAGGAATCTATGATCAGATTTCTACCATCACAATGAATAAAGAATCGTGAATATCCAGTTTTCATGATTTGGATCTCAAAAAGGACAATTTACAAATCATTTCACAAAGAATGGGTATCTGAAAAGGTAAAACTGTAATATTACAAAGATATTTGACCAAAGCAGATACATATTTATGTAAATTGATTTTATAGAGAATATCATTGTTTTTAAATTCTAAAACAGCATTGACTAATTTTTCTTGATGTTTTCAAATACATGTCACCACATACTTGCTATATAATGCTATAGCATTGTTAAGTACACAAAATATTCTGTAGGACAGAGAACAACCATTTTATGAAGAGTGAAATAATTCATTACCTATGAATTATGAGTTCTAGTAAAAAGAGAAAGAGTTAATATTAAGATGTAGTAAAGTTACAAAAATAATTTTGTTATGTATTTTTATACTTGAAGAATTAAAATTTCATACTATAAAAATTATCAAAACATGAACAGGTGGAAAATAGTATAAGATTAAGAATTAAATTTAATAATTATGTATCTACAATGTTTGAATTTGGTCCCGCCTCCTTCCTCCTCTCTGTTAATTACCCACTTTTCACTGCCTTCCATGTTTTCTTCTCTTCTTCCTTTCTTTCTGTCACATCCATGTGACATTTTAGTCAACTTTACTCTTATGCTGTACAACAAAGGGTTTGTAGGGGCAGCACTTTTCATGTTTTCTTTTAGTATCTTTTATTCTTCACTGCACCACCCACAAGACTCTGTTAAAAAAGTAATAGTGCACAGGATTATATGAATGGCTGTATTGTGCAGAGGAGTGACAACACAGAAAGGGATTTTCTTCTAGCTTCATTATTTTGTCTACATTTCATCAGAAGTATCTTCTTTCCCTCTACTAATGCAGACCAGGGAAGTACAAGGGAGGAGTCAAGGTGCATACAAGGGTTAGTCTGTGCCAGACCCCATGAGGCTTTTAGCCACAGTGCTGCTGTGTGGCCTCTGACCTTAGAATAATAGGAGAGAGACAGACAGACACAGAGAGAGTTAATAATATTATACTCAACTCTTTAGTTGAATCTTATGATCAATTACAGACTTACAATATTAATAGAAAGAATTAACAAAGACATTTACAGTTTCATAATGAATTTAGGCAAATATATTTTTGTGTTAAAGATTCAGATGATAAACTGATGTGATTTTAATTTGCAAATAGCCATGGAAATGCATTTTTATGCTACAAAGCATTGATTGACTTGCCTTCATTAAAAATGTCAATCACGATGAAATTCATTTGCCTTTCAGTTTTTATTTGAAATTATATGTGTTATATGTTAAATATCATTTACGTTTCTTGCTTTAAAAGTTACTAATGACCATTATAATATGGAAACGAATAAAATAATTTTAAGTATCAATAATTTCATTATTACAATTTAACATACACAGATTGTGAGAATATATATTTTAAATGCTTTTCTGTCATGATTAAATCCATTTTATTACTATAAAGTATTTATAATATTATTCTTTCTGTACTTATTGATTATAGCTTAAGCGTATTTCCTATTCTGAATTACACACAATACAACTTTAAGTATTTTTATTAATAATAATTAAATCTAGTTTAAAATATTTTTCATTAATCAGTAACATCTAATCAGTTATTCTATTAAAAGTGATCTTAAATGTATGTGTATACACACATATATACATACATATATACACACACACGTATATATATGTATACACATACACACATGTATATATATGTAAACACATACATGTACATACAATCTGTTGAGTTTGTTTTGTTGACTATGTATACTATAGGTTTTTAAACCTGATATTCTTCAGTAGACAACGAATAAGGGAGTTAAAACCTAGGAGAGGTTAATTCTCCTCCTCTCAGCAACCATTAGTTGCCTCTATATTGTTAGCTAGAGGTGTAACCCTGACAAATTTCCGCCTTTCATGTTAAAATGTCTATTGATATTGCCAGTGTTCCTATTTTGTTTGTGCAGCTATTTATAGCTTGGAGAGGACCTTGAACCTCTGCTCAGATGAAGCCCATTGGCTGCTCAGTTTCCAAGTGGGTTCCCTAGAAAGGGGTATAGGAGTTGTCTCTGACATAAACTCAGTGGCTGGCTTTTTGATCACCTGTCCCTGGGGGTTACAACCTTGCCAGGCCACAGAGGACGATGATGCAGACAGCCCAGATGAGACCTGATAGGCTAGGGTCAAATAGAAGGTGAGGCAATCCTCCCCTATCAGTGCACTAGGGGAGGGGTATAGGAGATGGGAGAGGGAGAGTGGGTGGGACTGGGAGGAGGGGGGTGGCTACAACCATGATAAAAGGAATAAGTTGTAATAGGTAATAATAAGTTAATTAATTAATTAAAGTATCTATTGATATTGCCAGTGTTCCTGTCTTATTTGTGCATCTGTTTATAGGAGAAACTGTTTAACAGCCAGTTCTGACTCTTAGAGTATTTCTGCACCCTTTTCTGCATGTTCCCTGAGCTATATGTTCTGTTGCTGTGATGTAGATGTTAACTTTGGGCTGGGCTCCTCATGGTTTAGTTATCAGGGCAGTGTGAGCTGTTGTGATTTATACATGCACACACACAAAGCATGTGCCCCTGTGTGTATGTAGGTAACAATAATAAATAAAAAATAGGCTGCCAGCTTGGCAGGGGACACTGGAGAGTTTTGACTTAGTGTAGCCAGGAGGGCCTGGAGTGAAGAAATGGGGAAATGACGTAATCTTATTTAAATAACAAACATGTTAAAAATCATAGTAATCCCCCAACAAGTTTTTACCTTAAAGTTTTAGGCCATGTATTTAAACTAAGGAAGGAAAAACAAACAATGTATTTTCTGTATAACTAGCTTTATGAAAAGATAAAACAAAGTAATAACCAAATAGCTACCCATTTTAAATTGAATAGCAAATACACATCAAAGCACATGGTATTTGTGACTGAAATTCACAATTCCATGGTAATTTCTTTTTTAATGAATCAAAATCTTCCTTTATTGTAATGTTCCATGGTATATTTTTAAGAAATGAATATCAATTTTCCATAATAGGATTACTTACATTCTTATGTTTATTACATTTTTAATAAATACAGTTACTCAATGTTTTAATTGTACTGCATTGTATTGTTCAATTATAAGTGATTGTTTACAATTTCTTATAATAACATAATTTCATTAAGTAAATGACTTGTGCTTCAAATGAATTATATTAAGAATTTGCTTGTTACTTTTTTCAATGAATTTTTGTATTTTGCTTTCAGTTTAACAACAATTGTACCACTTTTTCATTTTGTGTCTTTGGAAAAACTAGACATCAGGAACAATTGTATTTCTGGTAAGTTTGGAATTCTATTTTTTTTTTTTAAATAATAGGCTTTTGAGTTTCTGTCTCAAATGTAATGAAGTGTTGTTCTGAATACATATGCCTTTGTATATATGAAGATGAGTAAAAAGACTGTTGCTACCTTTTTTATTCCTGACTGCTCATCCATTAAAAGATTGCTAAAGCATCATGAATTGAATGAGTCCTCCTAAAATGTTTTTTCCATGTAGTCTCTCACTCAGCGCCCTCCAAGTAGCAGCTACAATCTGAATTTGCTATCATAAGCTAATTTTATCCTTATATTAAACAAGCAATATTGCTTTTTTTTGCTTCAAAACTTCTTATTTGTATGAAAACCTTCCACATTGTTTATTCAGTATTGTGCTCTTCCTGGCTGTAATGTTAACTATTCACTGATAGTAAACAATTTGTAAGTCCATTTTCTTTTGATTGATATTTTGAAGTTTTGTTACCATAAATGTAAAATTATTACAGATATTTTATGCAAGTGTTGTGCATACTTATGTTTCCACTATACATTTATTGACTAAATGCATAGAAGTATAATTTCTGAATAATAGAGTAGGTTGTTCATTTTGACAGTTAATTCAATTAGTAATGACTAATTTCCTTGCTTGAAAGCTCAGTTTTATCATGTTTTAGAATTTTTCAGTTTTCAACTGTGTGTATACCTCTAATGCAGAGCCTAGCCTTTACGAAAATGTGTATTCCTGGACTTTAGGTGATCTCTGACATTGAGCAGGTCTCAGGATGCTGGGGCTGAAAACTATAATGGTTTTCATAAGTGTCGCATAAGTTTCAGCATGGGTTCATTAGCCATTTCCCCTAACACTGGCAACCTGGGCTATTTTGAGTATTTTCAAGCCTGCATAATATCCAACACTTTGCCAAGGACAAGTGATGACCTCTCTAAATACATTTCCAACATTCTTGCATCTTTTCAGTCCTTTTCTTACAAATTCTAGCTACCTTTCTAACACTTTCCACTTTAATTATGCAAAACAGACTCTGTATTCTACTGTTATTCTAGATAATAATAATATTCTTCTAGACATATAATTACTGAGATCATAAAAATGATTTGAGGGATGTAGTATGTGTTTCCTTTGTGTCAGATTTAGCCTTAAAAATAGACATGGCCTGGAAAGGCTGCTCCCTCCAGGGGGAGGTGATCAGAAAGCCTGTCACTGAGTTCATGCCAGAAACAGCCCCAGCTCCCCTTACTAGGGAACCCGCTTGGAGACTGAGTCTATGGGCTACATCTGAGCAGGGGTTTTAGGTCCTCTCCATGCATGGTCCTTGGGTGGGGTATCAGTCTCTGCAGACCCCAAGGACCCAGTTTTGTTTTCTTTTGTTTTTGTTTTCTTTATTTTGGGGTCTGTGGGTCTCTTTTGGAGCTCCTATCCCTTCCAGATCTTTCTATCTTCCCCTTCTTTCATAAAATTCCATGCATTCTGCCCAAATGCAGCCAGTCCTGATGAGACCTGACAGGCTAGGGTCAAATAGAATGGGAGGAGGATCTCCCCTATCAATGGACTAGGGGAGGGCCATAGAGGGAGAAGAGGGTGGGAGGATGGGATTGGGAGAAGACAAGTGAGGGGGCCACAGCCAAGATACAAAATGGGTAAACTGAAATAAATATAAAAAGTTAAAAAAATAAGTATGTCATGTATGTATGCCTTTGTGTGTGCAGGCACATATGCAAGTGTAGACAGTGCCAGTATCTTGTAGGAAATCACGTCTATACACAATGCTCTGCACAGCAGCTATACTTCTACAAGCCATACTTCTAAAGGAATAACAGGTCTACATAATTCTGTTATTTAGCTTCATTATATTACCTTATATTTGGTGTCACAATTTTTGTTATACACATAGTGGAGCATTAAGTACATCATGTCATTTAGTCCTCAAACCACATGATAGTCTTAAGAGTGGATTGTAGGAATGGTTTGCCTAAGTTTATGCAGTTGCTACATGGTAGAAACGTAATTTTATACTAGGACATGTTCCACTCAATACCCTCTCTGTTACGAAAGCATGAAGTCCGCAATGGAAAAAAAATATTATTTTATTTGCACTGAGTAATGGGGAAAACGTGATTTATTTATGACATTTATGTTAAAACTACATTCAGTAATAATTATTTTTAAATAAATTTTAAATATTTTTTTCTATAGATATGACAAATATTGTGGGTTGGTTCAGTGCATGTTACTCTCTCCGTGAGCTTTGTCTCACTGGAAACCCAGTACTCCAAGAAATAAACTGGAGGTAAGAAAGCAGTTTTTAATCCATGAATGTCACAGATATTTGTTTGTATATGTATCATTTTCTCATGTATTGATAAAATTTATTTAACATTTCTTGAGACAAAAGATGATACCAAATTTCCTGTGAATATTATTCAAGATGCTTAAAATAGTTTAAATTACCTTTGAGTTTTATAAATACAGTTTGTGGCACACACCTTTAATCTCAGAACTCTTGGAAGCACTGGCAGACAAGTCACTGTGAGTTTGAGGTCAGCCTGCTCTACAAAGCGAGTCCCGGACAGCCAAGCCTACACAGAGGAACCCAATCTTGAATAACAAAAATAAATAAGTAAATAAATAAATAAATAAATAAATAAATTTGAAAAAAAATTAAATTATCATTAGTCTAAAATACTTTAGCATATCAATGAGTTAATGAAAGTATGATTGTAATGCAAGGAGTTGATGAGAAGTTGGCTTATTATAATACTGAATTTTGCTTTGATAGAGTAAACATTTTCTGTCAACTTCTTGTGAGCCAGTTAAATCATGTAACTTACTATTTCAATTATTTCCTTTTGAAAGTTTGGCCGATAAAATAAAACTGGAGTGGTGGGTTTCCTTACTGGGAAACTAAGTTGTCAAATTTCAGTTAGATCAATTGTTCTAATATATATTTCATTATCTATAAAAATAGATTCATTTATCTAGAGGGTTTAAAATGAAGAAGTTATAAAATATGGATTTGTTAATGAAAAGACTAACTCAACTTTGATACTGTTTGTTTCAGTGAACTTTACATAACCTCTGGTACCAACACAGGGATTAGTTATAGATTTTCCCAATTGGCTTCTTACTTTCATGTCAAGCCAGTGATAACATGCAAAAAACTGGTGTACTGAAAAAAAAAATCTCTTTTAAAACATAATCCACAGGCATCATTTGAAATCTCCTTTGAGAATTTGTTTCATTGACTGATGATTAATGGAGCTTTTTAAGTGGCAGAATATGCACCAGGAAGTTTTCACTGAATGAAATATTGATTTCGCCCTGGAGTAGGAGGAGCCCAGCTGGAAAAACTAATCTTGAAATCTCACAGTGTTCTTCTACTTCATCCCCAACATTAATCAGCTTTCTCATATATTCCCCCTAAGCTCATATGTCTGGCTGGTGAACTTAAGGACAATCCACACACTGTTGGCTTTTGCAGGTCTGAGGACGGTTCCCTTCAAAAATTAAAGAATAAAATTTTAAAGGAAAACTGTAAATCAAATTTGAACCTTGATTATATATCTTACAGATTTTAACATATTGTTGCTGTCTTGAACATGCAAGCAAATTTTTACATCTGAAAAATATTTCAGAATAATCTGATGAAAGTGAACTGCTTGAGAACTTTTATGGATCAAAGTGAGAAAGACAGCATCAAGATATGCCTAACATAGAAATTCAAGCCCAGTCCTCTCTTAAATTATACGACCTAGCAAAAATGCTTTATATAATGATAGTTATAGCAATAGCCAAATGGAAAGTAATTGGTGGTAGGGATACAGTTTTGCCCCTTTCTTATCTGGTTCTTTCCAAATGAGTAGCTGCCAAGTAGTACCAACTGCATTATTTTGGAAATCATCTGACATCCAATGCTGTCCTTAAACTTAGTGATTTTTTTTCCATTATTTTCTTTGTATAAAATATAAATATTTATGTTTAAATAAAATGTGTGTGTCAATATGCATTCATATCACTATTGGTATGATAACATATTATTCTAATTTCTTATGTTTATATTAGCATAGCTAGTAAAATGAATTTTCATTTTGTAATTGTTTTTGATTGAATGCTGTTGTTATTGTAAATCTGATGTACATTAACCATATCCAGAGTTTCTGGAGTATTGACCTAAGAAACTTTTATATTATTTGTGCAAATCTAATGGCTACTTCAGTCAGTGAAAATCTCTATGAGAGTTTAATAATAGCTCTTATTTTATTTTACAAATTCTTGTTGGTTTTTCTGATGTATAAGATGATGCTACAAGTCTGTACTAACAATTTTTTTAATTTAAATAATGTATGCGCTGTTAAAATTTGGTAATTTTTATAATTACTTGTTTTTCCTTTTAACATGATATTATTTATTCTGTGGCAATTTCATACAATGTGTTTTGATTATATTCACCCTCAGTACATCCTAGAGTCAGTCTCACCTTCATACCCGCCTTCTGGAACGCGTGTGTGTGTGTGTGTGTGTGTGTGTGTACTGCCCAACTACTCTTGAGAATGTAGCCTGCTTTATAGCTTTGCTAACTTACAATGGGTCACACAATAGAGAAAAAAAAAACTATCACTTTCTCAACAGCCATTACATGCTAACCCTCCTCAGCTTGTAGTGAGGTTTTTCTGTCCACCCTCCCCCCCTGACTATAGAGATTTTATCTGGATATGGCTTATGCGTGCTTTGGGCATGCTGTCACAATCCTGTGAGTTCCAATGTGCAATTAACCTAGTGTATCCAGCAAACACCGCCCCTCAAGTTATCTAGGAACTCTGGCTCTTTAAATCTTTCTACCCTCTGTTTCTCAAAGATCTCTGAACCTTTTCAGTAGGGAATTTTATGCTTTTTTAATGTCTTCACAAAATTCCATGCTTACAGTAATTTGAGAAAGTAGAGTTGTATTTATTTAATCATCTCATTTTTTTACTAGTAAAATTACTACCAAATGTTAATGTTATTAAAGAAGAGAATTACACATCTAATTAGTTTATACCTACTTACAGTATTTTTAAATTCATTATATATTTCAGAACTATTTAGCACATATGTATTTTCCCTTTTATTTTATTGAAAATAGATTCTAGTTATAAGTCAGCTTCAAAATACAGCATCCCATGTCCTCTATTACCAACATGTAGAAAGTGCCACGCTGTAGAGATCCTGTACCTTAATATTAACTTGCTGGAGTGAGTAATCCTATACTGACACGTTGTTGTCATTCAAAGGCCATCTGCTAAATATATAGCCCATGCATTTGACAAGTGCATAATCCTGTCAGTCCACACTGAAAACAATACAGCCTACTTCCGCTTTATTCAGAATCCGTGCTCCTCTCACTAACTGGTAACACACAGTTCCACATTTTTCTGTAGTTCCATTTCCAGGCTGCATCTGTTCTTTCCTCCACGTCTCCCACGTACCACAGACAACCTGCTTGCTTCCAGGTTTATGCGCTTATGTATAAAGTAGCTGTCAGCACCTCTGTATGTAGCAACTTAATGTGGACATATAGGCCAAATTCATTTAAGTAAAACCAAAGATTTTGGCTCAATATTATAGAATAGCATAGTTAGTCTTTTAACAGACTTGTGAAACTATACTCCAAAATGCCTGTGACATACTGTGTTTCACAAGAGAAATGAATTAGAATTCTGTGGCCCCAGATCTCTTCTGTCTTTTGATTGCTATCATTGTTTTGGATTTTGGACTTTCGAAGGATATGTCAAGGTAGCTCATTATTATTTTAATTTGCAAGTCCCTAGTGAATCTGAAACTACAAATTTTCCCATATACTTATCTTTTGTCAACCTTCCTTAGTAAGTGTTTTAGTTTGGGTTTAATTGCTGTGAAGAGACACCATGACAACAGTGGTCATGGTGTTTTATTTATTTTTTATTTTTTTCCATTTTTTTATCCCTCTTTTTAAACTTTTTTATATTAATCACAGGTTGTTTACTTTGTATCCTAGTCATAGCCTCATTCCCTCCCAAACCCACCCTCACTCCCTCATCTCCTCCCTGCCCCTTTCCAAGTCCACTGCTAGGGGAGGTCCTCTTCCCCTTCCATCTGACCCTAGCTTATCTCCAGGACTGGCTGCCATGTCCTCTTCTGTGGCCTAGCAAGACTTTTCCTCCCTCGGGGGGGGGGGGGGGCAGGTAAAGGAACCAGTTGTTGAGTTCATGTCAGAAATAGTCCCTGTTCCCCTTACTGGGAAACCCAGTTGGATACTGAGCTACCATGGGCTACATCCAAGCAGGGGTTCTAGATTATCTAGAACCATGGGCTACCATGGGCTACATCCAAGCAGGGATTCTAGAAACAGTCCAGAAAAGACCCCTGTGCCCTGATATATTTGGTCCTTGTGGAGCTCCTGTCCTCTCCAGGTCTTACTAACTCTCTTTTCTTTCATATGTTTCCCTGCACTCTGCCCAGGGTTTGGTTATGAGTCTCAGCGTTTGCTTTGATACACTACTAGGCAGAGTCTTTCAGAGGCCCTCTGTGGTAGGCTTCTGTATTGTTATTTGTTTTCTCCTACTTCCCGTCATGGTGTTTTATAAAAGAAAGCATTTAATTGGGGCTGCCTTACAGTTTCAAAAATTTAGTCCATCATGGCATGTAACATGGAGGTCATCAGGCAGAGAAGCTGAGAACACTACATCTGCATCCACAGACAGTAGGAATAGAGAGACAACTGAAACCTGGCTTGGGCTTTCAAACCCTCAGAGCCCACCCAGTGACACACTGACTTCAGTAAGCTACATCTACTCCAAGGCCACACTGCATAAGTCTTTTACCTAATACTACTCCTTGTTGAC
The DNA here is from genome assembly GCF_907164565.1 of Psammomys obesus. Classification (NCBI taxonomy): domain Eukaryota; kingdom Metazoa; phylum Chordata; class Mammalia; order Rodentia; family Muridae; genus Psammomys; species Psammomys obesus. Next base: position 20,418,479 of record NW_026596091.1, on the reverse strand, counting down.
AAAGCATTCAATATATAAGCCTAAAGGGGTCATTCTTATTCATACCATAAAAATAAGGTGTCTGTTCCATTTTCTTGCCCAGTTTTAAATTAGTCTTATTTCTTATTTTAATTTTTGTTTGTATATTTTAATAAGCCCTTTATTAGATTTATATTCCTCAAATATTTTCTCCTTTCTTGTTTTTGTTCATAGAAGTTTTAATTTTAGTTACATTTAGCTTTTGAACTGTTTTTTTTTCTTGATCATGTTTTTTAGTTTTGATCTAAAGTTATTAATGAACTTGTTTTTTTCATGTTCTATTATCTTCTATGTATTTTTGTTTTTCACTTATGTCCATGGTGGATTTTAATTTAATATTTTTAAATGTATTTATTTGTCTACAGTCAGGATTTTTTCCATGTCAATGTCCACAACTTTCCTTCATTTGACTGTTTGCCCTTTTGTCAAATACTCATGGGGCTTTCCTTTAGGCCTTCTTTGCTACTCTGCTGATCAACATGCCTTTTGTTTTGGTTTTCCACCTAATCCATGCTGTCTTACTGTATCTCCAATTTTAGTCTAGAAATCACACGTCGGTTTGATGTTTGTTTCTTCTTCAGTTGTTTGGGATCCTGGATCTTTCAGATCTCTATTTGCATTCATTTATTGATGTTCATTAAAGGCATTTATGAACTCTTACTGAAATTCAATTGAATCTGTGAATTAATTTGGGATTAACTATTGCTTTGATTACATTGAGCCTTTCTATCCATGAACATACCATGTCTCTATGTTCTTCTTTGGTATATGTCATCCACGTCTTTTAGGTTTTCTCTAAGGAGTTTATGTCTTTAGCTATACATTTTGCTTGTTCAAGAAGTCCAAATTTTCACTATGACCATCACCTACATGTGAAATAGACTCATACTTTCATTGTGAAAGGTTTGTGCCAGTGCTTTCTAAGGGATGAGCTTGGCCCTTGGAACTACAGCTCTTGCTGTCTGTACTGTTCTTATGTCTTTGTATTTTAAACTGCTCTGGTCCAGCACAGAATTCAAAATGCTGCTAAACCAAACTTAGAAATGTTATGAAATGCTATAAGAGTAAACACCAAATTTCCAAAATGTTACATCAAAAATTGTGACATACTAAACACTAATTTTATATTGAGTATATGTTGAATAATATCATCTTTATATTGGGTAAAGTAACATTAACATCAATATCACCTGTAATGTAACTATTGGACTTTTCAAGGGTATGTGCATGCTTGTATTTATCTCCTTGACTAATATTCTGTAATGTAATAGGACCAAATGAGGTCTCAGCCATTACTGCCTCTTCCCATTACACCTACCTTCACTAAAAGTAGTACCAACCTGAAGAGTTCTCAGCCACAAATGAGACATCTGTATCACGCTCAATGCCCAAAAGCTCAAGAAACATTAAAATACAGAGGATAATAAAAAACAAATTGTAAGAGCTGGATGTCTGGAAGGACTTGAGTAAAAGGGTATCTTATGAGCATGACAGAACTAATGTGCTCCTGAACAGAAAGCAATTAGTGAACATCCCAGAGTGGATGGAGGGACATGCTAGTCATCACCCCTAATGGAGGAGTTAGTGACAGTTGATGGCTACTGAGAAAGGAAGACTCAGTTCTCTTTAAGGATCGGTCACACCCCAATAGATGATCATACAATACAAGTATGTGGACAGCACAAATTGGAATTGCGTGTAATGATTACTCCATAATCAAAATATAGATAAGGAGACATAAAATTTAGAAATTTGTGAGAAGGTTAAATATAGGGTATAGATCTTTAAAGTATTAGAAGAAGGTGTAGGGGTGAATATGATCAAAGCATATTGAGTGCATGTATGAAATTATCAAAGAATTAATATTATTACTGTATTTTTAAAGTAAAAATTGCAGCAACAACAACAACAAAAATAAAACATAAACTGCTCTGATATTTCGATCATACCCCAAAAGGTCAATTATTATAATGTTTAGCAAAAATGAGGAGAAAATATAATTTTAAATGGCTTTGATCATATAAAACAAAACTCTTTTCCATCCCACATTTTATCACTACTCACACTATATTTTAATGCAACTCAGTAAAGTTTGTCTTTATTCTCAACAGCAATTGTTAAAAGTATCATCATTATAAAGTAAAGTTTCACACATTATTCTTTTTATAAGAGCAACATTTTCGTATTGCAAATTTTGGCCTGAGTATTCAACATAGGTTTGATCATTTGCAATTTGAGTTTATTGTTCATTGTAAGATAAAGCATTAGGATCTGTAAAACTCATCTTGCATATGACAGAATATTTTATAGTTTGGAATAAATTTATCATTTTCTCTGCAAAATCAAGCACATTTTCTGAGATAAACATTCTATGTTTGTTATGTGATGTTTTATGATTATTTTAAAACATAAGTTCTTTTTATTTTTTATTAATTTTTATTTTTTTATATTAATCACAGGTTATTTACTTAGTATCCCAGCTGTATCCCTCTCCCTCATCCCTTCCCAACCCCACCCTCTCTCCCTCATCTTCTCCCTGCACCTTTCCAAGTCCACTGATAGGGGAGGTCCTCCTCCCCTTCCATCTGACCCTAGCTTATCAGGTATCTTCAGGACTGTCTGCTGTGTCCACCTCTGTGGCCTAACAAGGCTGCTCTTCCTTCAGTGGGGAGAGGTAAAGGAGCCAGTCATTGAGTTCATGTCAGAAATATTTCTTGTTCTCCTTACTAGAGAAACCCACTTGGTTACTGAGCTACCCTAAGTTCTTATCCGGATTATTAATTTCTTCCCTCTCTCTCATAGGGATTCTATAATTACAACATTACCTGCCCTGAGAGTCCTCAATGGTGACATACTAAACACTTACTCTGAGGTCCACAGTGAGGAACACTGTCATCAAGACCTGAAATGTTTCTTGGTTCTTTGTCAGTGCCAACTTCAAGAGTTTAACTCATTAACTGACAAGTATATCACACAAAAAGGGTAAGATTCTGATATTCCTTCTGTTGCATTTAAAATAAATAATGTACTGTAAACACATGATTAAGTTTATTATGGTTATCACAGTGACACTAGTTTGATTAGGAGCAGTGTGTCTCAGGGATTGTCTACCTGTAGTCTTATTCTGAACATCTTATATTGTCTTAAAATATGTCCGTTTGAATTTTGAACATAGTTATTTAATAGTTATAAATTTATTCAACAATTATTTTCTCAAGATTGTTTATCCTCTAAGAATTCATAGTTATAAAGGAATAAAGTAAGTTTGAAAGCATATGAAGAATACACTAGGACACCATATTACACATGTTGTTTTTGCATATTACTTTACTCTGTCACCAGGGTGGAAAAAGCTGTCAGTGTGTCTAGAGGTGCAGAGGACAAAAGCTGGGAGCTATCCTAATTCAATATGGTAAACAGATAACTTCCTTTTGCTGACCTTGAATTTTCATGCACTACAATGAATAAATTACAATGATCTTTCCATAACAGAATTTAAAATTTTTCATTGCTTCAGATAATACATGGTCATTAATATTTCTAAATAATTTCTGATTTTTGACCTACAGTTCCATTATAAAGAGAACAAAGTATATACTTCCTGATGTTTATTATAATATCTAAGCCATGACTTCATTTTTTTTCATTTTTATTTTTAAGAATACAATGTGATATCATTTCCATTCCCTTTTCTTCCCCTAAGCCCTCCCATGTTCCCCATTGAATGAGGAAGGTCTGGAGCCAGAGTCCATCAGGGTCTCAGAAATATCTGGTGAATTTATAATGGTTAGCAAGAGGGAAAGACATAAAAGCCTCTTATAAATGAGCGGACTCCCTTCTCTTTAATTGTTTTTACAAGTATGTATCTGTGAATGTGTATGTGTCATCTATGTGTGTGTTGTCATACTCACATACACACACACACACACACACACACACACACACACACGCACATATAGTAATTACACCTAAGTACCTAAATACAACTAGCACTTCTGTACAATGTCATTTTGTATATGTTTTCAGGGTTGGCCATTTCTATTGTATAGCCAACTGATATGGTCAGTTTGCTATGAGAGTGTCTAGGAGAATAAGTCATATCTTAATTGTTACTATGTAGATTGTCTAACATATTTCTCTTATAACAGTTCACTTTCTATTTGAAGTTTTTATTAATATATGGGTAATTCATATTAAAATTTTCACACTTAAAATAATTTAACATAATAAGAAACACTTAAAATTATTATTACACGTTAACTGCATCCTTAAATAGTTGTCAAAGATCAAAATTATTGTTTTACTTATTTATTCTGGAAAAGGGGTGGAATGGAATAGAGTGCCTTGTATACACTTTCAAGAGCTTTAAAGTGAGCTCCAGCCTCAGAAACAAACAGGAATAATGGACGTTAAAAGTGTGACTAACAATGAGACTCAGTCAGGTTAAACTTCCACATTTGCTAAGGTTTTCAAATGAGTGTCTACATTTTTGATCAGTTACATAGGAATAAACCCCCCTCAAGGGGACCGTAGCCATTTACATTTGAGTTATTTTTGCCATGGATAACAGTTGTCCATAGAAAAACAGAAATAAAAACTTTCACATAATATAAGCTCTTTGACTATACAGTACAAATATTTTGTGTAACAAGAGTCAGTGCAGACAATACTTATAATTCATTTGTAACTTCTCCAGGTTTAGGAAGTCATTATTTGTCATGTTTTTGACAGTAAAATGTTTGATCTTCTTCATCTTTAAACCAAAATTGCACTGACTAAAAGTGCACCTAAATGTTTTTGGCATTTTGTCTTGACACAGATCATAATAAACCGTTGTTTTGGATTTTGTTAAAAATAATATAAAATTGTATATAAATTATTAGAATAAATTACAATGTGTTATGTTTCCAATTTTAAGTTTATCTTTGCCCACGTAGTAAATTTCATCTTCAAAATCTACACAAGTTTCTGTTTTTGTGGGTGGAGTTCTACTTAATATTTTCATCTCTATTTGTCCAGGGACAGTCTCACTTTGCATGCTGGGGACAAACTCTCTCACTACTATGAAAACTTAATGAAACTCAGTCATGAATGCAGACGTGTACATGAACATGGGGATTTGGAAATCAAGAGGGCTGAACCAGAAACGCAGAAAAAAGATCCAGCCTTTTCAAACAGCACACTGCAAAATGAGGTCGTTCATTATAATAATTGTAAATTAGATTCACGAGATATTTCTGAGGACCTGGTGGACTCTGGCTATGGACCCTCCCCATTAAACAGGGAAGAACTGGAAGGAAGGAGTCTGGAAAAACTTATGGCGCAGAAGAATGAACACAGCAGGTTAAGCACTCTTACCACCGGAAGAGCCTCGTTCTTAGAAACGGAAAATTCCCCAATGAATAATCAACATGCGGAGCAAAGTAAAGCAATGTAAGGCCTGTTAAAGTAGACATTCTGTACACTGTATGTGTGTGTGTGGTATGTGTACATGTGGAAAGTAGTATGCACGTGTAGATTTGTATGCCCATGCCTACACAGGCCAGGACAGGACACTGGACGTCACACCCTATCAGTGTCTTATTCTCCAGCGACAGTGTCTCTTACTGAGCTTTTATCTCTGTTGGCAGCTGGCACATACTAGTTATCAAAATTTCAGTATCCATAGGTGTGTGGGTTTATTTCTGGGTCTTCTTTTTTTAATTTTTTTTCTATCAGTTACATTTTATTAACTCTGTATCGCAGCTGTATCCCGCTCCCTCATTCCCTCCCAATCCCACCCTCCCTCCCTCATCTCCACCCTGCCCCTTTCCAAGTCCACTGACAGGGGGAGACCTCCTCCCCATTCATCCGATCCTGTTTTATCAGGTATCTTCAGGACTGGCTGCAAAGTCCTCCTCTGTGGCCTAAAAGGACTGCTCCTCCCTTGGGGGGTGGGGAGGTCAAAGAGCCAGCCATTGAGTTCCTGTCAGAAACAGTCCTTGTTCCCCTCACTATGGGAAACCAATTGGTTACTGAGCTACCACTGACTACATCCAAGCAGAGGTTCTAGGTTATATCCATACATGGTCCTTGGTTGAATGTCAGTCTCAGAAAAGACCCTGTGCCCAGATATCTTTGGTCCTTGTGGAGCTCCTATCCTTTCCTCATCAGACTAACTCCCCTTCTTTCATATGATTCCCTGTACTTTGCCAAAGGTTTGGTCATGAGTCTTTGTATCTGCTTTGAAAACACTGCTAGTTAGAGTCTTTCAGATGCCCTCAGTAGACTCCTGTCATACGTTCAATGCACATCCCATCTGTCCTTCTAAATGAGGATTGATCATCTTGTCCGCTCTCTTTATTATGTTTTTTAGGTGTATAGATTTCATTATGTTTATCATATCTTATAGGTCTATATAAGTGAGTATATACCATGTTTGTTTTCTCCTTCTGGAATATTTCACTCAGAATGATCTTTTCTAGATCCCACCATTTGCCTGCAAATTTCGTGATTTCCTCCTTTTTGATTGCTGAGTAGTATTCCATTGTGTAAAAATACCACAATTTCTGTACCCATTCCTCTGTTGATGGACATCTGGGTTGTTTCCAGGTTCTGGCTATTACAAATAAAGCTGCTATAAACATGGTTGAGCAAGTATCCCTTTTGTGTACTTGAGCAAAGTTTGGGTATATACCTAGCAGTGGTATAGCTGGGTCTTGAGGAAGCACTAGTCCTAATTGTCTGAGAAAGCGCCAGATAGATTTCCAGAGTGGTTTTACCAGTTTACATTCCCACCAGTAGTGGAGGAGGGTTCCCCTTTCTCCACAGCCTCTCCAGCATGTGTTGTCACTTGTGTTTTTCATCTTGGCCATTCTGATGGGTGTGAGGTGAAATCTCAGAGTTGTTTTGATTTGCATTTCCTGATGGCTAATGAGGTTGAGCATTTCTTTAAGTGTTTCTCTGCCATTCGATATTCCTCTGTCGAGAATTCTCTGTTTAGCTCTGTTCCCCATTTTTTAATTGGATTACTTGGTTTGCTGCTTTTGAGCTTTTTTAGTTCTTTGTATATACTAGATATTAGTCCTCTGTCAGATAAAGGGTTAGTGAAGATTCTTTCCCAATCTGTAGGCAGTCGTTTTGTTTTGATGATGGTGTCCTTTGCTTTACAGAAGCTTTTCAGTTTCATGAGGTCCCATTTATTCATTGTTGCTCTTAGAGCCTATGCTGTTGGTGTTCTGTTCAGGAAGTTTTCTCCTGTGCCAATGAGTTCTAGGCGGTTCCCCACTTTTTCTTCTAACAGATTTAGAGTATCTGGTTTTATGTTGAGGTCTTTGATCCACTTGGACTTTAGTTTTGTGCAGGGTGATAAGTATGGATCTATTTTCAATTTTCTGCATGTAGACATCCAGTTAGACCAGCACCATTTGTTGAAGATGCTGTCTTTTTTCCTTTAAATGGTTTTGGCTGCTTTGTCAAAAATCGAGTATTCATAGGTGTGTGGGTTTATTTCTGGGTCTTCTATTCAGTTCCATTGATCCTCCTTTCTGTTTTTATGCCAATACCATGCAGTTTTTATTACTATTGCTCTGTAGTACAGCTTGAGATCGGGGATGGAGATACCTCCAGATGATCTGTTGTTGTACAGGATTGTTTTGGAGATTCTGGGTGTTTTGTTTCTCCATATGAAGCTGAGAATCTTTTTTTCAAGGTCTGTAAAGAATTGAGTTGGTATTTTGATGGGAATTGTGTTGAATCTGTAGATTGCTTTTGGCAGGATGGCCATTTTCACAATGTTAATCCTACCAATCCATGAGCACGGGAGATCTTTCCATCTTCTGAGATCTTCTTCAATTTCTTTCTTCAGAGACTTGAAGTTTTTCTCAAACAGGTCTTTAGCTTGCTTAGTTAGTGTCACCCCAAGGTACTTTATGTTATTAGTGGCTATTGTGAAGGGTGTTGTTTTTCTAATTTCTTTCTTGGCCCTTTTGTCTTTGGTATACAGGAAGGCTTCTGATATTTTTAAGTTGATTTTGTATCCTGCCACTTTGCTGAAGGTGTTTATCAGCTGGAGGAGTTCTCTGGTTGAATTTTTGGGGTCGCTCATATGTACTATCATATCATCTGCGAATAGTGACACTTTGACCTCTTCTATTCGATTCCATTCATCCACCATTCTGTTTATATGCCAGTACCATGCAGCTTTTATTACTATTTCTCTGTAGTACAGCTTGAGATCAGGAATAAATATACCTCCAGAATATCTGTTATTATATAGGATTGTTTTAGCAATTCTGCATTTTTTTTTTTATTTTTCCATGTAAAATTGAGAATTGTTCTTTCAAGTTCTGTAAAGAATTGTGTTAGTGTTTTGATGGGAATTGCACTGAATCTGTAGATTGCTTTTGGCAAGATGGCCATTTTCACTATGTTAATCCTATCAGTCCATGAGCATGGGAAATCTTTCCATCATCTGCTTTAATTTCTTTCTTCAGGGACTTGAAATTTTTTTCAAATAGGTCTTTCACTTGCTTGGTTAGTGTCATACCAAGGTACTTTATGTTATTTTTGGCTATTGTGAAGGGTGTAGTTTCCCTAATTTCTTTCTCAGCTGTTTTGTCTTTTGTATACAGAAGGGCTACTGATTTTTTGAGTTAATTTTGTACCCAGCCACTTTGCTGAAGGTGCTTATGAGCTGAAGGCATTCTCTTATTGAATTTTTGAGGTCACTCGTGTATGCTATCATATCATCTTCAAACAGTGATAATTCACTCTAGACCCATCAGAATGGTTAAGATCAAATACTCAAGTGACAATACATGCTGGAGATGATGTGGAAAAAGGGGAAACCTCCTTTGTTGCTGGTGGAGGTAAACTTGTACAACAACCACTTTGGAAATCAATCTTGCCCTTTCTGAGACTATTAGGATTAGTACTTACTCTAGATACAGCTGTAGTACTTCTAGGTATATATCCACAATATGGTCAAGTATACAATAACATTTGCTCAAACATGTTTGCAGCAGCTTAATTTGTAATAGCCAGAATCTGGAAACAACACAGATGTCCCTCACTGAGGAATGGATACAGAAATTGTGGTACATTTACACAGTGGAATACTAGTCAGCAATTAAAAACAAGGAAATCATAAAATTTGCAGATAAATGGTGAGAATTAGAAAATATCATCCTGAGTGAGGTATCCCAGAAGCAGAAAGACACACATGGTATATACTCAATTATAAGTGGATATTAAACCTATAACATAAGATAAACATACTAAATACCTAAAGAAGCTAAGATAGAAGGAGGACCTTGGGTAAGATGATCAATCCTCATTCAGAAAGGCAAATGGGACAAACATTGGGAGAGGGAGAAAACAGGAAATAGGACAGGAGCTTAACATAGAGGGCCTATGAAAAGACTCTTCTCAGCAGGGTTTCAAAGCAGATGGCTGAGGCTCATAGCCAAACTTTGGGCAGAGTACAGGGAATCTTATGAAAGAAGGGGGAGGTAAAAACGTCCTGGAGGGGACAGGAGTTCCTCAAGGAGAGCAACAGAATAAAAAAATCTGTGCCCAGGAGTCTTTTGTGAGACTGATACTCCAACCAAGCACCATGCATGGAGATATCCTAGAACCCCTACACAGATATAGCCCATGGTAGCTCAGTCTCCACGTGGGTTCCCTAAGTAAAGAGACAGGGACTGTCTCTGACATGAACTCAGTGTCTGGCTCTTTGATCACCTCCACCTGACGGGAGAGCAGCGTTACCAGGCTGCCGAAAAAGACTATGCAGCCAGTCTTGATGAGACCTGGTAGGCTGGGTCAGAAGGAAAGGGAGGAGGACTTGGGGAAAAGCATGGGAGATGAGGGAAGAAGGATGGGTTTGGGAGGGGCTGAGTGAAGGTGCTACAGCTGGGATTCCAAGGGAATAAACTGTACTTTATAAAAATAAATATATTTTTAGAAAGGAATTCATTTGTAGAAATGACACCAGTAGTGGTTGAAGAGAGGAAACAGGATGGGAGCCTACTATAGAAGGTCCTCTGAAAGGCTCTACCCAGCAGGGGATTGAAGCAGATCCTGAGACTCACTGCCAAACTTTGGGAAGAGCACAGGGAGTCTTATGGAAGAAGACATGGAGGTGACAGGAGCCCCACAAGAAGATCAACAAAGCAAAAAATTACTGAGCTCAGGGAGTCCTACAGAGACTGACGTACCAACACCAATGGCACTGAATGGAGAGGACCTAGACCCCTGCTCAGATGTATCTGATTGGCAGCTCAGTCTCATTGTGTGTTCTTAGAGTAAGGGGTGCAGCTGTTGCCTCTGTCATGAACTCCATTGCCTGTTCTTTGATCGCTTGCTGTGGTGATACAGTCTTGCCAGGCCACAGAGGAAGAGAATCCAGGCAGTCCTGATGAGATTTAATAAGCTATGGGCAGATGACAGATTAGGAGAACTCTCCCTTTCAGTGGACTAGGGGAAGGGAATAGGGAGGAAGAGCGAGGGAGGATGAAATTAGGTGGAGCTGAGGAAGAGGGATTCAGTTTGAATATATAATGAATAAATGGTGAAAAAAAAAAAGCAAATTGGATACTTCCAACATATAATGGCACAGGATATGCATTAACATTTCAAAAGGAAGCAAAGAGAGTATAGTGAAGACATACTGAACCAAAGCAAAACCAAAATCTATCAGAGCAAACATGCACTTCACCTCAGTCAGCTACTTAAAATTTCAGAATTTTCCATAACTCCTTAATTTGTGTATTTTTCATGATTCTAAAGCCAATATTAATCAGAAAATTATATGTTGGATTATATGTTTTCTTATTGTTATTATTATTTATTTTAAAGGTGTTTACAATTAGGAGACTGCGTTAGGTCTCAGAATAAACTTTAGACTTTTAAATAACATTGAAATTGAAAGGTTATGGGGTCTTTGGCATCAGACTAAATACATTTTCCATTATGATATTTCTAGGAGCCTGTGCAGGCAGGGAATGGAATGTGCTGCTTTGAATGAGATGCCTGTATCTCAGATATTTGAATACTGGCTTCCTAGTTGGTAGTACTCTTTGGTGGGTTTAGGAGGTACGGTTGACAAGCTGGGATAGCTTCTTGGACCCTTAAATAACATCACAGGAGCTTTTGTTTGTTGTTCCTTTCTTGGAGCAGAAAATTCCCTAGGAGTCTTCTTTCCAGACTTTAGAAGCGTGGCAGAATGGTTTTGCCCTCAGGATAACCTTTCCTTCGTTTCAATGCAGATGCCTCCTTGACCTCAACATTATTCTTTTTCTCTTCAAACTGTATATTTCTTTCTGCTCACTTGATCTTTTTCATTGTAGGTCAGCATAATAGTGATTAGTAGTAACTACAAAACAATATCAATATTAACTTGCTTTACAATCTCCTCTGCCAAAAAATGTAGTCCATTGCTTTTTAGATTCAGCCTGAGGAATGTAGGTAGCACAAGGACAGAAAGCAGCCACACTTTTTTTTTTTTTTTTTTTTTTGCCAAACTATAAAAATATTCTCTACTCTAGTTGCTAATATTGTTCCCTTTAGAACCACATTGATGTTGAACTGCATGGTCCAAATTGTTATCAGCTCATACAAGCTCCTCTAAAATGGACCATTTATCTCTGTTTACAGCATTCAAACACTTTTCTACTGCAAAGTTCCAAAGTCATTTACATTCTCCCCAAAACAACATGCTCAAGTTCTTCATGAAATAGCCCACTCCATAGCACCAACTTCTGTATAAGTTACTTTTCTATTGATGTGATAAAAACACCATGATGAGGGCAGTTTGTAGCAGTTTATTAGGGCGCAAGGGCTCCAGAGAACTAAGAGTCCATCACCATTAGAGCAAGGCAACAGCACAACAGGGAGGCTTTCTGGAGCAGCAAGCTTCAAACGCACATATAAAATTTGAAGAATGAGTATTTAAATGCTCAAAACTATGGGGAATATCTCACTTAATCCAGTAAAGCAAACATAAACTTATTGAAAACTCTGTCAAGGAAATGTTGAGGAATGGAATCTGCTTTTCATATAACTTTTAAATCAAATACAGGAATTCCACATGAAATTAAGATAGAAACGCTACCACTTTGATTATACTTTATACCTATCATGATCTATGAGAAAGGAAGCAAATTACAACCCAGGAGAGCAATGCAGTGTCTAATACTGCCAAATAGTTATGGTCTGGCACACTTTAAGATTTCCTAATGTGTTTATACATGAATGGTGCATTTTTTTCTTCATTTGTCTATTTGGTTTTTTTTAAATTTATTTATTTTTACTAATTACACTTCATTCACTTTGTATCCTCCCATAAGGCCCTCCTTCCTCCCCTCCCAGTTCCATCCTCCCTCCCCCTTCTTCACACATACTCCTCCCCAAGTCCACTGATAGGGAAGGTCCTCCTCTCCTTCCTTCTGATTTTAGTCTATCAGATCACATCAGGAGTGGCTGCATTGTCATCTTCTGTGGCCTAGTAAGGCTGTTCTCCCCTCAGAGGGAGGTGATCAAAGAACAGGCCAATCATATTATGTCAGAGGCAGTCCCTATTCCCATTACTATGGAACCCACTTGGACACTAAGCTGCCATGGACTACGTCTATGCAGGGGTTCTAGGTTATCTCCATACCTAGTACTTGGTGGGAATATGAGTTTCTGGGAAGACCCCTGTGTTCAAATTTTCTTGTTCTGTTGCTCTCCTTGTGGGGTCCCTGTCCTCTCCAGATCTTACTATTTCCCACTTCTTACATAAGATTCCATGCACTCTGCCCAACAGTTGGCCATAAGTCTCAGCGTCTGCTTTGATAGTCTGCAGGGTAGAGCCTTTCAGAGGCCCTCTGTGACAGGTCCCTAGGTTGTTTCCTGTTTTCTTCTTCTGATGTGCATCCTCTTTGCCTTTTGGGATGGGGATTGAGCATTTTAGTCAGGGTACTCTCTCTTGATTAGTTTCTTTAGATGTACAGATTTTAGTAGGTTTATCCTATGTTACCTGTCTATATGAGTGAGTATATATCATGTGTGTCTTTCTGCTTCTGGGACAGCTCATTCAGGATGATCCTTTCCAGGTCCTACCATTCACCTGCAAATTTCATGATTTCCTTTTTTTTTTTTTTTTTTTTTTTTTTTTTTTTTTT
>NW_026596091.1:20351113-20405216 GCF_907164565.1 Psammomys obesus | reverse complement strand
TTTTTTTTTTTTTTTTTTTTTTTTTTTTTTTTTTTTTTTATTTCAGAGTAATATTCCATTGTATAGATGTACCACAGTTTCTGCATCCATTCTTTATTTGAGGGCATCTGGGCTATTTCCAGCTTCTGGCTATTACAAATAAAGCTTCTACAAACATGGTTGAGCAAATGTCCTTATTGTGTATGTGAACCTCTTTTGGATATATGCCTAGGAGTGGTATGGCTGGATCTTGAGGAAGCACTATTCCTAGTTGTCTGAGAATGCATCAGATTGATTTCCAGAGTGGTTGTACAAGTTTGCATTCCCACCAGCAATGGAGGGGGGTTCTCTTCTCCTTTCTCCACAACCTCTCCAGCATGTGTTGTCACTCGAGTTGCTTTAAGTTTCTCTCTGTTCAGTTTGATGTTGGCTATATGTTTGCTATATTTTGCCCTTACTATGTTTAGATATGTGCCTTGTATTCCTGATCTCTCCAATACTTTTTTTTAAATTTTTTAATTTTTTTATTAATTACACTTTATTCATTTTGTATCCCCCCATAAGCCCCTCCCTCCTCCCCTCCCGATCCCACCCTTCCTCCCCTTTCTGCATGCATGCCACTCCCCAAGTCCACTGATAGGGGAGGTTCTCCTCTTCTTTCTGATCTTAGTCTATCAGTTCTCATCAAAAGTGGCTGCATTATCCTCTCCTGTGGCCTGATAAGGCTGCTCCCCCCTCAGGGGGAAGTGATCAACAAGCAGGCCAATCAGATTATGTCAAAGGCAGTCCCTCTTCCCATTACTAGGTAACCCACTTGGACACTGAACTGCCATGGGCTACACCTGTGCAGGGGTTCCAGGTCATCTCCACGAATAGTCCTTGGTTGGAGTATGGGTCTCTGGGAAGTTCCCTGTGTTCAAATTATCTTGTTCTGTTGCTCTCCTTGTGGAGTTCCTGTCCCCTCCAGCTCTTACTATTTCCCACTTCTTACATAGAATTCCATTCACTCTGCCCATCAGTTGGCCATCAGGCTCAGCATCTGCTTTGACGGTCTATACTGCAGAAGCTTTCAGAGGCCCTCTGTGGCAGGTTTCAAGGTTGTTTCCTGTTTTCTTCTGGCTTTCAGAGGCCCTCTGTAGCAGGTTCCGAGGTTGTTTCCTATTTTCTTTTTCTTCTGATGTCCATCCTCTTTGCCTTTCAGGATGGGGATTGAACATTATAGTTAGGGTCCTCTCTTTTGCTTAGTTTGTTTAGATGTACAGATTTTAGTGGGTTTATTCTATGTTGTATGTTTATATGAGTGAGTATATACCATGCGTGTCTTTTTGCTTCTGGGACAACTCACTCAGGATGATCCTTTCTAGGTCCCACCATTTACCTGCAAATTTCATGATTTCCTTATTTTTCATTGCTGAGTAATACTCCATTGTATAGATGTACCACAGTTTCTGCATCCATTCTTCAGTTGAGGGGCATCTGGGTTGTTTCCAGCTTCTGGCTATTACAAATAAAGCTGCTACAAACATGGTTGAGCAAATGTCCTTTTTGTGTACTTCCGCCTCTTTTGGATATATGCCTAGGAGTGGTATGGCTGGATCTTGAGGAAGCACTATTCCTAGTTGTCTGAGAAAGCGCCAGATTGATTTCCAGAGTGGTTGTACAAGTTTACATTCCCACCAGCAGTGGAGAAGGGTTCGCCTTTCTCCACAACCTCTCCAGCATGTGTTGTCACTTGAGTTTTTCATCTTGGCCATTCTGATGGGTGTAAGGTGATATCTCAGGGCCGTTTTGATTTGCATTTCCCTAATGGCTAATGAGGTTGAGCATTTCTTTAAGTGCTTCTCTGCCATTTGATATTCCTCTACAGAGAATTCTCTCTTTAGCTCTGTTCCCCATTTTTTAAGTGGATTACTTGGTTTGTTGCTTTTCAGCTTCTTTAGTTCTTTATATATATTGGATATGAGTCCTCTGTCAGATAAAGGGTTGGTGAAGATTCTTTCCCAATCTGTAGGCAGTCGCTTTGTTTTGATGACGGTGTCCTTTGCTTTACAGAAGCTTTTCAATTTCATGAGGTCCCATTTATTGATTGTTGCTCTTAGAGCCTGTGCTCTTGGTGTTCTGTTCAGGAAGTTTTCTCCTGTACCAATGAGTTCTAGGGTATTCCCCACTTTTTTTTCTAGCCGATTTAATGTGTCTGATTTTATGTTGAGGTCTTTGATCCACCTAATCCTTCTTTGCTAAGGCCATATTGGTTTCTGTATGTTTGTAACCCCTCTTCAATACTAACTTTCCCACCTCTGGAAAAATGGCTGTATGGTCTAGAAGGATTTCTGTAATGTCTTTTTTCTTAGAAGTAATCAAAACAAAATGACAACAATATTAAAAATCTTTCTGAAACTAAATCTCCCTATGAACTTGTAGCTCATTCTTTTAGATTGAATAATCATACAACTTAACATCTATGACTATTTTTTAAATAGTGATTTTGTTTGTAAATAACATTTTATTCATTTTTTATTTTTTAATAATTTAAATGTTTTATTATTTATTTACTTTACATCCAGTTATAGCTCCCTCCCTCGTCTCCTCCCAGAACCACACTTCCTCCCTTTTCCCTCTAATCCCCCTTCCCTATTCCTCAGAAAATGGAAGCCCTCTGCCATCCTCCCCTACCATTTGATCAGAGCCTCTCAAGTCTCATCAGGACTGCCTGGATCCACTTCCTCTGTGGCTTGGCAAAAATTCCCACCAGGGTAAAGTGATCAAAGGCCAGGCAACAGAGTCCATGTGAAAGATAGCCTCTGCTGTGCAGGGTGTCCAGGACCTCTAAATTCATGGTTCATAGTTGGTGCATCAATCTCTACAGACCCCATGGGCACAGGTATTTTTGGCTCTGTTGGTCTTCTTGTGGAGCTCCTGTCCCCTCAGGGTTCTTCTATGCCTCTACTCTTTCTAAGACTCCCTTCACTCTACCCAATCTTGGCTGTGAGTCTTACCATCTACCTAAATCCCCTATGGGTGGAGTTTTTCAGAGGACATCTATGGTAGACTTCCATCCTGTTCCTTCCCCTCACACTGCTTCCTGTGTCTGTTTGCCCTTCTGAATGAGCGCTGACTATCCTCTCTAGAGTCGTCCTTGTTATTTAGCTTCTTTAGGTCTGTGGATTGTAGTGTGGCTATCCTGTATTATATCACTAATATCCACTTACACGTGAGTATATACCATTTGTGTCTTTCTGGTTCCGGGTTACCTCACTCAAATGATATTGTTTGGTTCTATCCATTTGCCTGAAATTTTCATGATTTCCTTGTTTTTAATAGCTGAGTAGCCTTCCATTGTGTAAATGTATCACAATTTCTGTATCCATTCTTCAGTTGAGGAACATCTAGGTTGTTTCCAGATTCTGGCTATTATGAATAAAGCTGCCATGAACATAGTAGAGCAAATGTCCTTGATGTATGGTGGAGCATCTTTTGAGTATACGCCAAGACTGGTATAGCTGGTGTTGTGGCCCCAATTATCTGAGAAAGCCCCCAAAGTGGATGTGCAAGTTTGCACTCCCACCAACAATGGAGGAGTATTCCCCTTTATCTACATCTTTGCCAGCATGTACTGTCACTTGTGTTTTTAATCTTAGCTATTCTGATGGGTATAAGATGAAATCTCAGAGCCTTTTTAATTTGCATTTCCATGATGACTAAGGACTCTGAGTATTTTTTTAAATGCTTTTCCAACATTAATATTTTTGTGTTGAGAATTCTCTGTTTGGTTCTGTATCCCATCTTTTAATTAGATTATTTGGTTCATTGGAGTTTAATTCTTAAGTTCTTTATATATTTTGGATATTAGTACTCTGTTAGATGTAGGGTTGGTGAAGATCTCATCCCTGTTTGTAGGCCGTTGTTTTGTTCTGTTGACGGTGTCCTTTACTTTACTGAAGCTTTTCAGTTTCATGAGGTCCCATTTGTTAATTGTTGATCTTAGAGCCTGAGCTGTTGATGTTCTATTCAGGAAGTTGTTTCCTGTGCCAATGAGTTCAAGGCTCTTTCCTGCTTTTTATTCTAACATATTTAGTGTGTGTAGTTTTGTGTAGAGGTCTTTGATCTACTTGGACATTAGTTTAGTGCAGAATGAAAAATATGGATATCTTTGCATTTTTCTACATGTAGACATCCATTTAGACCTGTACCGTTTGTTGAAGATGCTATCTTTTTTCCATTGTATGATTTTGGCTTCTGTGTCAAAAATCAGGTGTTCATAAGTGTGTGGGTTTATTTCTAATAAGGGTCTGTGCTTAAAAAACAAAAAACAAAAAAAACAAAAAACCTCCTATTTGAAAGAGTGAACCTTGGGGAGTACTCAACAGGGAGACAGCCAATGACGAATAAGACTCCAAGAGCTGGGGCAACCTAATACAAGCACCGTTGCTTGAGGTGAGCCCCCAATGCTTGGGGTCAACAATGTTGGGGCCAATTACCCTGTCTCCCAGGTTTCAATAAATAAAACAAAAAGGAAATTATGTGGCATTCCCAGCAAGGGACCATTGGGACTTATGACCTGTGGTGACTTCTGCTGATGTGACTGCAAAAGTAGTAGGGCTGAGGGTATGTGACCTGACATCCAGGAGCCTATCCAGAGACCAAGAACCAATGGCAGGCTCAGAGAAGATGTGGAGGAATCTGGTTGGTTGCCCAAAGCTATCTAAGGTGCTCTCTCTTCCTGGAGTAACTGAATCTGCATCTGCTTGCTCTCAGATTGCATTTACCCAACTCCCAGTGTCTGGGTACTGACTCTGGTGCCTCTCACCCCCATTGGTTGGAACCCCTGTCCTCACCCATGCGTTGGACCCTTGGGAGGAGGACCAACATCACAGTCCTTTACTATCAGGGATCATCTATCTTTGTGGCTGAGGAGTGTTTCTGTTGTGCAGCAGAATGTTGGGACCTGTTTATGCATATATTCTCTTAGTTTTTTTTTTTTTTTTTAGTTTATCTTTTTATTGGATAGTTGAGTTCATTAGTGTTGAGAGAGATTAATGACCAGTGATATTTTGTTTGTGTCCTTGTCTACTTTTAGTTTTACTATAGAAAGTTATTTATTTCATATGTTTTCCTGGGTGTAGTTGGCCTTCTTGGGTTGTAATTTTCCTTTGAGTATATTCAATAGGACTAGATTTGTGGATAGGCCTTGTTTAAATTTGTTTTCGTGTTTTCTCTATCTATGATGACTGAGAGCTTTGCTGGGTATAATATGGGCTGACATCTGTGTTCTCTTAGGGTCTGCAAGACATCTGTCCAGGTCCTTCTGGCTTTCATAGTCTCTTTTGAGAAGTCAGGTGTGATTCTTATAGGTTTGTCATTATGTGTTACTTGACCTTTTTCCCTTGCAGCTTTTAATATCTTTTCTTTGTTCTATGCATTTAGTGTTTTGATTATTATGTGGAGGGAGGATTTCCTTTTCTTATCTAATCTATTAGCTCTTCCATAGGCCTCTTTTATGCTTACATTTAATTTTTTTTTAATTTGTGAAATTTTTTTTCCATGATTTTATTGATATTTTATGGGCCTTGGAGACAGGAATCTTCTTTTTCATCTATTCCTATTTTTCTCAGGTTTTATCTTTCCAAGCTGTCCTTAATTTCTTGGATGTTTTGTGTCAGGAATATTTTCTTTTCTTTTTTTCTTTTTTTTTCTTTATTAATTACACTTTATTCACTTTGTATCCCCCCTGTGGTTTTCTCCCTCCTCCCATCTCAAACCCTCCCTTCCTCCACCCTTTGCATGAATGCCCCTCCCCAAGTCCACTGATAGGAGAGGACTTCTTTTCCTTCCTTCTGATCCTAGTCAATTAGGTCTCATCAGGAGTGGTTTCGTTGTCTTCTTCTGTGGCCTGGTAATGCTGCTTCCCCCTCAGGGGGAGGTAATTAAACAGCAGGCCAATCAGTTCATGTCAGAGACAGTCCCTGTTCCTATTACAATGGAACCCACCTGGATACTGAACTGCCATGGGCTACATCTGTGCAGGGGTCTTAGGTTATCTCCATGCATAGTCCTTGGTTGGAATAGCAGTCTCAGGAAAGACCCCTGTGCTCAGATTTTTTGGTTCTTTTGCTCTCCTTGTGGAGTTCCTGTCCTCTCCAGATCTTACTGTTTCCCACTTCTTTCCTAAGATTCCCTGCACTCTGCCCAAAGGTTGCCCATAAGTCTCATCATCTACATCATCATCATCTCATCATCTCATCATCTCATCATCAGGACACCAGGAATATTTTAGATTTAACATTTTCTTTGATAAATTCATCAATTTCTTCCATTGTATCTCTTACACCTGGGCTTCCTTTCTCCATCTCTTGTATTATATTCGAGATGCTGACTCTTGTAGTTACTGTTTTCCCTTTTCATCTTCACATCTTGAACTATTTTATTGGTTTCCTTCACCTGGTTGTTTACATTTTCCTGTATTTCTCTGAGTGGATTATTTATTTCCTCTCTACAGACCTCTCTAATGGCCTCAATCTGTTTGACCGCATCTTCCTTAATTTCTTTATGAAATTTATTCGTTTCCTTTCCTATCACCTTCATAAGCATAGTTTTAAGGTCATTTTCTTATTTTTCAGTTGTGTTAGGGTATCCGAGGCTGCTTGCCTTTGGATAACAGCGTTCTGGAGATGTCAAAAGCTTTGGCTTTTTTTTTTTCTATTATTTTATTTTATTTTATTTTTTTATTCTTTACAATTTATTCACTTTGTATCCTAGCTTGGTCCTTGGTTGGAGAATTAGTCTCAGAAAAGATCCCTGTGTCCAGATTTTGGTTCTGTTGTTCTCCTTGTCTTTTGTTGATTGTGTTTTTATGCCGGCCGTTATGCATCCTGTTGTTTCTGGCATGGACTGGTAGTTTCTGGTGTCTACTGGAGTCCTGGAAGAGCAGGTACAGGGTGGGCAGTGTTAGACGAGCCCAGGGTAGAAAGCCAGATGTTCCCACAGGAGCATTCCTCAGATTCGTAACTATGATCTCTGACTGGTGTGTGGTTCTCAGGGAATTGCTATGCCTGTCCTGAGGTATATGATCCTGTGATCTGACTAGACTCCTCAGGAGCCCAGGGGTCCCTCTATCACCAAGGGAAGTCCAGGAGCAGCTACCATGCCACTGCCTTTATTGCTCTGATGTTAATGAACTACAGCTGCCCAGACATTGTGTGCAGACACAGTCTGCTGGGTGCATCCATTTTGGAAAACCATGAAGCCCACAGATTTGTTCTATTCTCTCTAAGGAGAAGGCTTGAACTTTGGAATGAAGTATGAGGCTGTTCTGTAGCTCTCAGGCATTAGAAAGCCTAAGGTTGTTGCTGTGTGCTCCAGTACACAGAAGGTATTCACTAGCTGGTGAGCACAGAGCACAGGGCTGTGGCTAGACACTGGATACTCTTACCCTTCGGAAACCCAAGAACTCTTCCAGAGGTTAGCTGGTTGACCTGAGTTTGGACCCGATTGTTTTCCTTACCATGGGGTTTCCTCTCCACCAGTCACCCAGTCTCTGGTGTTTGGGGGTCCACAGTTCAGTCTCGGACTGTGAACACAGTATGCAGGTGTGTGGCTAGACACTGGAGGCCAAGTGCCTTCAGGAACCCAGCAACTATCCCAGGAATTAGTTGGATGAGCTGAGGTCAGACCCCATTGTTTCCCTCACCATGGGGTTTGCTCTCACCTGAGAAACACAACTGTGGTTGTTTGGGGGCACACAGTTCTGACTGTTGGTTGTCACTGCTGCCCTGCTGATCAGATATGCACAGGTCACAAAGACCTCTTCTTTATTTTTTTGAAAATTTCTTATAAGAGTACTATGTTTACATAATTCTCACACCATCCTTTGCCCTTATAATGCCTCCTGTGTCTCCCTAACTCATTCTCAAATTTATGACTTAATTATTTGTATCTTAATGTAATGATATATCTTAATTATTGGATATATATGTACACACACATACATACATATATGTAATTCTCATCCACAATGGCATGGTAAGTGCTGTTGTCATAGTGGTGGTCCTATTAGGCACTCATATTGTTGAGATTCCCTGGGTGCAGCTTACCTGTCAGCTGTAGAGCACCTGCTTGCAGCAGCTTGTGAAGACCCTTATTTACCTCCTGTGTATCCATGCATACTAAAGTTGTTTTTTTTTTTTTTTTTCTGTTTTTAGTAAGGCAGCTGTGCTGATCCAAGGCCAATGGCGTCGTTACATTGCACACAGACAGATTAATTGCTCTGTAAAAATGCATTCTACCACAACAGAAACCCTGCATAATCCCTTCATCATCAACCAGACTACTTCAAATAAAGAAAGAAGAGAAAATATTTTGAATATTCAAGAACAAAGGGAGAAGGCTGCTCTTCATATTCAGGTGAATTCAAACCTTTGATAGCGAAGTTAGTGACAAAAATATGTTTCTCATCTTTTTCTCAGTCATTCTGCGTTTTTAAACATTTCAGTGATTTCAAGTTACTTGAGTTTATTTTATCCTTTTGTAGATTTACAGGCTTCAGGCTAGCTGACAAGTATATGTGGTCCCACTGTCTATCAAGACTGTAGATAATTGTCCTTTAATCTGAAATACTATAACCATGAGTGTTGTTCAAGCTAAACCATGTAATGATATTTTAACTTCTCATTGTAGAAACCCTTTACTTCCTTGATTTGATTTATTTCAAGGTACTTCATGAGTTCGTTATGAATTATTTCCTGATTTTTTTCTCAATATGTTTGTAGTTGGTATATAGAAAAACTAATGCTTTTTAAGACCTTTTCATTTACTTTCATCTGTTTTTGTTTCTTTTTTATTTAGAACTTAATATGTGTTATAATGAATTTTAATCAAATCCATAACCCATATATCGTCCTGTATTGCCCTTCACTTTTTTCTCTCAATTCATGTGCTCTTTTTTTATTAATTACAGTTTATTCACTTTGTATCCCCATAAGCCCCTCCCTCCTCCCCTTCCAACCCCACCCTCCCTCCCCCTTCTTCTCGCCTCCCCTCCCAAGTCCACTGATAGGGGAGGTCCTCCTCTCCTTCCTTCTGATCTTAGTCTATCAGATCCCATCAGGAATGGCTTCATTGTCATCTTCTGCCGCCTGGTAGGGCTGCTCTTCCCTCAGGGGGAGGTGATCAAAGAACAGGCCTATCAGATTATGTCAGAGGCAGTCCCTCTTCCCATTGCTATGGAACCCACTTGGATACTACGCTGTCATGCACTACATCTGTACAGGGGTTCTAGGTTATCTCCATGCATATTCCTTGGTTGGAATATGAGTCCCTGGGGAGACCTCTGTGTTCAAATTTTCCGGTTCTGTTGCTCTCCTTGTGGGGTTCCTGTCCTCTCCAGATCTTACTATTCCCCACTTCTTATTTAAGATTCCATGCACTTTTTAAAGATCCACCGAATCCACTTTTATTCCTATAACTGACAACAATGTTCAGAAAAGTAGCAGAATTAAAAATTAACCTGAAAATCATTAGTCTAAGATAATCATGTGGTCTCTGTCTTTGAGACTATGTAATACACATATGTTAAACAATTCATACATCTCTGTAATGACAATGACTTGATTGCAAATCATCTTGTTGATGTGAATTTTTACATTTATATTAGCCAGGAATATTGGACTATCATTCTTTTTTTGTTGTTGTATCTTTATTTGGTTTTGGTATTGAAGTGATAAAAGAATTTTTCAGAGGTGGTGTGTCCCTTTAATCCCAGCACTTAAGAGTCAGAGGCAGGCAGATCTCTGTGATTTTTGCAGCCGGCTGGTCTACAAAAACCACAAAAAGAGAATTCTTCGTAAAAAGAATTTGGAACTGTTCCTTTTTTTTTTATGGAATAACTTGAGGAATATTGGTGTTAGTTCTTTATATCATTTGTTCATCAGATATTTGAAAATTATATTTAAGACTTTAACATTTATATTTGTTTGACCTATATGTGCATCTACTTTATTCTTTACAAAATCTCATACTCCAACCAAGGACTATCCGTGGAGATAACCTAGAACCCTGACAATGCAGCCACTTCTGATGAGAACTGATAGACTAAGATCAGAAAGAAAGAGAGGAGGACCTCCCCTATCAGTGGACTTGGGGAGTACCATGCGTGCAGAAAGGGGGGAGGGTGGGACCGGGAGGGGAAGAGGGAGGGGCTTATGGGGGGATACAAAATGAATAAAGTGTAATTAATGAAAGTTAAAAAAAATAATAATAATAAAAAAGAAAAAAATCTGTTGTTTCCAATGACATATTTAATTGTTCTTTTTCTTCTTTTTCCTCTCTCATGCTCTCTCTTTCTATCTCTGTTTCTCTCTCTGTTTCTCTGTCTATCTCTCAGTCTTCCCCCTGTGTTGTGCGTGTATGTCCCTGGGTCAGGGGTTTTATACACACATAATGGAAAATAAATATGGAGCTCACACAGTGGGCTAACAAACAGGTGGTTTATTCAGAATGTCCTGTGGGAACCACAGTCACAATGGCTTCATGAGAGAGACGAGAATGTGGATGTTTGTAGTAAAGAAAGTAGAATGCTTCAGATATATTTTTATTGGAGGTTGTTGCTATAGAAACATAGTGGGGAGGGGACTAGTGTTGGAGACAGCTATCTAATTAGTTTAGAAAGCACTTGGAATATTCTTCAGTGAGTCTTACATAAGGATAAAAGCAAGAAAACTGTCTACTGATATCTCTCTATGGCTCTTGGTTAATTGCTTAGGTTTGGATTCAGCTTCCTAGATTCTTCTCTGAGGAGGCTGTGATCTGGCCTTTGAGACTGGTTGTTTCAGGTGTGGGTGATCTCTGTCCTTGAATACAGTCTGACCGCTTTGTGTATTCTGATTCTCAGTGTGGCAAAACTATCAATATAATTAATGTTATAAAACATTTTTAGTAAAAACTGTTCTAAAATTACTTTTGCAGTCAAACTTGTCTTTGGAGTCTATATTTTAGGTTATCATTAAATGAATCCACTTTTAAAATTACTTTTTTTTTTTTAACCAAAAGGCAGCTAGTTTTACTGCAACTGCTTCAAATAGCAATGGGTACCAACAAGTCACTAGGGATTAAACAAATATTTAAGTGAGCATTTCCAGTTGTATAGAGACTAATACTCAGGTAAAAGTTAAATACAGAAAGGAAGGCAAACTGGAGCCCTGAATTTCAAAAAGACCTCTCAGTTATTTACTTTACAAAATTAATATGTTTATACATGATGTCGCTACCATTGAAATTTTCCTTTAAGTATAATATAAATAAGTATTCAATGATGTTTCCATGTAAAATTTTGAAAGTTTAAAATTATATTCTTCCATTGATTTAAATTCATAAATTTAGAACTTTCTGTCAATTACTCTCCAAAATATCCTGTTTAAATAGAAGTGTTTTTTTTTCTAATTTTTTATTAATTACACTTTATTCATTTTGTATCCCCCCATAAGCCCCTCCCTCCTCCCCTCCCTCCTCCCCTCCCGATCCCACCCTCCCTCCCCTTTCTGCATGCATGTCACTCCCCAAGTCCACTGATAGGGGAGGTTCTCCTCTTCTTTCTGATCTTAGCTACTAAAATGTTCAATCCCCATCCTGAAAGGCAAAGAGGATGGACATCAGAAGAAAAAGAAAATAGGAAACAACCTCGGAACCTGCTACAGAGGGCCTCTGAAAGCCAGAAGAAAACAGGAAACAACCTTGAAACCTGCCACAGAGGGCCTCTGAAAGCTTCTGCAGTATAGACTGTCAAAGCAGATGCTGAGCCTGATGGCCGCTGATGGGCAGAGTGAATGGAATTTTATGTAAGAAGTGGGAAATAGTAAGAGCTGGAGGGGACAGGAACTCCACAAGGAGAGCAACAGAACAAGATAATTTGAACACAGAGAACTTCCCAGAAAATCATACTCCAACCAAGGACTATTCGTGGAGATGACCTGGAACCCCTGCACAGGTGTAGCCCATGGCAGTTCAGTGTCCAAGTGGTTTACATAGTAATGGGAAGAGGGACTGCCTCTGACATAATCTGATTGGCCTGCTCTTTGATCACTTCCCCCTGAGGGGAGAGCAGCCTTACCAGGCCACAGTAGAGGACAATGCAGCCACTTTTGATAAAATCACTTTAATAATTTGTAGAGTTATACACAAAACATGAATCCTATTTTTATTTTCTAATTGTTTCCTGTTAGATCAGATTAATTTACTTTAACAATAATTTAACAATTATTGTGAACCATGTACATGGTTCAAACTCATATTTAAACAAACATTGCTTTTTCAGAGAATTAAAGGCTTTTATTGTTGTTTTTTTAGGTAGGGCCTTGGAACTCACTGTGTAAACTAGATTGACTTCATTCTTTAGATACAGTCATCACCTCTAAAGTGTTGGGAAATTCAGGCTTCTTTGGCATATAATTTAAGATTATATGTAACCATTTTAAAAATTAATTTTATAACTTTATACTTTATTCATAAATGTTAGCGATCGTATATACATATGTATTTCAGTATATTCATGTACCTCATTGTTGCTTTTATACTAATGTAACCCAAATTAACTCTCCAGCAAAATATAAAGATCATTTATTCTCTGGAACTTTATTGTACGTGGGACATAGGCTGGAGAGCTCCTCTATTCCAGAATTATTAAACGTCCTGACTATTTTTAATTTCATTATTCAGTGCTGACTTTACTTTTTTCCTGAAATTAATTTATTTTGGGCCATGAGACCATCTTCCTACTATGGCCATCTAAATACACTGGGGTTTTTCAAAATGAGTGTTGTCTTACTTTAAACATAATGATTAGAAAATGAGCAAAATTGACCTTTTAAAAATGTCTTTATTCTTGGTTCAGAATGGGTCCTAGAGGAATTGTCAGATAATTGATTGGTTGACCTACATGTTCAGTAGAGGGAGTATTAAAGATTCTTCTTTGCTTACCACAAAGGAAGTCTCGGGAGATTCATACACATGTGGTCATTTAATTTATCTTGCAGTTGTACATGTCACAAAAAGTTCACAAAACAGATTATTGAGCCATTAAACTAAGTTCTAAGATGTTTTATCTTCCTAATGGGACAACACAGAGAATCTGGTTTAGGGTTTGATCTGTAACCCTGCATAACATACTTCACATTTTTGTTCAGGCAGTTTGGAAGGGCTTTATTTTACGAAAGAAACTGGTGACTGCCCTAGAGGCTGTGAGGAATGAAGAATCTGGAGAAGAGTACGAAGAAATAGATTTAGAGGACTTTACATATAATGAGGTAAGTGCCAACTAAAACAAACAAATGTTGCTCCTGTAATACTTTTCTAGACTGTTTTAAATCTAACTTTAGAGTTGGTAACTGCAGATATGGTAGGTGATAATCAGCCTTGAATAAATTCTGGCCATTTTGAATATTCTGAGCCACTTTTTAAGGTGGTTATAGTAATTATGTCTGCTACCTTTTACTCTCCTAGTTTGCAAAATCTATAGAGCGGCAATAGAATGCCTACCAGACATGTCCTCTTGGGCCGATTCTCTGAAGATTAGTGTTTTACTTCACCACAGCAGAAATATTGGAGTGAAGCTTTGATAGACACTGTGATGTCTTCGGCCTTATTCAGGTTAACACCTGTCCTACCAATGCCCAACCCACTTTTAGTTTGAGATGTAGTAAAGTTGGGCTATAGGTGGCAAATACTTACTTGGCCGTCTATTCTTTCATCTCCTTTAAATGCAAAAATTCCTCATCTCTTATACATCACAACTGTAATACTTTAAGAGAATATAAAACTCCCTATTTATTTGTGCTATAAAAATAATAAATATGAAGTTGCAGAGGTAAATAATTTATCGATTTTGAACAATATTAAGCATTGTGAAGGTATTTCCTACCATCACTTTTCATCCTGTCTGGAATACAAATTATCTGCTTTGCTCTTTGTGAAATGTATTTACAGCGTATGCCCTACATGCTCAGAATTTGCCTCATGCTCTCTTGGTTATTCTGCCAAATGTCGCATAACTAGTTTGTGTTCAAATTAGGCCTATTTCAAACTGTAGTTGGAAATGCAAAATTAATTTTGCTGGTAACTTTATCACACTGTATTAGAATTCTTTTCCTGTTTTATTATGCAATATAGTTTTGAACCTCTTTTTATTTTTTATTTTTATTAATTACACTTTATTCACTTTGTATCCCTCCATAAGCCCCTCCTCCTCCCCTCTATATCTCACCCTCCCACCCCCTTCTTCATGCATTCCCCTCCCCAAGTCCACTGATAGGGGAGGTCCCCTCTCCTTCCTTCTGATCTTAGTCTATCAGATCTCATCAGGAGTGGCTGCATTGTCATCTTCTGTGGCCTGGTAAGGCTGCTCCCCACTTAGGGAGAGGTGATCAAAGAGCAGGCCAATCAGATTATGTCAGAGGCAGTCCCTCTTCCCATTACTATGGAACCCACTTGGACACTAAACTGCCATGGGCTACATCTGTGCAGGGGTTCTAGGTTATCTCCATACCTGGTACTTGGTTGGAGTATGAGTCTCTGGGAAGACCCCTGTGTTCAAATTTCTGGTTCTGTTGCTCTCCTTTTGGAGTTCCTGTTCTCCCCAGATCTTAATTTTCCACTTCTTACGTGAGATTCCATGCACTCTGCCCAACAGTTGGCCATAAGTCTCAGCATCTGCTTTGCTAGTCTGCAGGGCAGAGCCTTTCAGAGGCCCTCTGTGGCGGGTTTCTACCTTGTTTCCTGTTTTCTTCTTCTTCTGATGTGCATCTTCTTTGCCTTTCAGGATGGGGATTGAGCATTTTAATCAGGGTACTCTCTCTTGATTAGTTTCTTTAGATGTACAGATTTTAGTAGGTTTATCCAATATTACATGTCTATATGAGTGAGTATATACCATATGTGTCTTTCTGCTTCTGGGACAACTCACTCAGGATGATCCTTTCCAGGTCCCACCATTTCCCTGCAAATTTCATGATTTCCTTATTTTTCATTGCTGAGTAATATTCCGTTGTGTAGATGTACCACAATTTTTGCATCCATTCTTCAGTTGAGGGGAATCTGGGCTGTTTCCAGCTTCTGGCTATTACAAATAAAGCTTCTACAAACATGGTTGAGCAAATGTCCTTATTGTGTATATGAACCTCTTTTGGATATATGCCTAGGAGTGGTATGGCTGGATCTTGAGGAAGCACTATTCCTAGTTGTCTGAGAAAGCACCAGATTGATTTCCAGAGTGGTTGTACAAGTTTACATTCCCACCAGCAGTGGAGGAGGGTTCCCCTTCCTCCACAGCCTCTCCAGCATGTGTTGTCACTTGAGTTTTTCATCTTGGCCATTCTGATGGGTGTAAGGTGAAATCTTAGGGTCGTTTTGATTTGCATTTCCCTGATGGCTAATGACATTGAGCATTTCTTTAAGTGTTTCTCTGCCATTCTATATTCCAGTTTTGAAACTCTTATACATAATTATTAAATTAAACTTTATATCCACTATGTGTGTATATATTGTAGAACATAGTAAATACAGGGCTTGATGTTAGCCACGGTTTCATGTACCCACTGAACGTCTCGAATCTTATCTCAGCTCAATAACTCCATCAGTGGATTCTGATTCCATAGTTGCATTTGAAAGTAGTGACACATCAGTGAGAATTAATTATTTATATTGAAAATATTTTTATAATAAGTGTCACATATTTCGAAAATAAGTTAAATATTTTCCAAAAAATATTCATAGCTTAATTGTAATATCATTATAGTTTAGCTACCATTGTAAATATCTGGTTGCTTATCTTCAAAAATAATTTAGCAAATTTTTGAAGATATTATATGAGTGAATCAGAACCTCGTTGAATCAAATATATTAACAATTAACTCAAAACAGAAAATGCTACTTCATGATATCTTGTATCTATGATATACCAGGTTCTGCTCTATTACCATAATGCCAACAGAAAAATACAAACTTCTTGAGATATCTACATTAGAAAAAAATTATGAAGCTTTCCTTTATATTCCTCCTTTGTATTTTGGTTAAATATATTCCTAGGTGTTTGGTATGCTTGCATATTAAAGTCAATTCCATAAACTGAATTCATTTTCACATGTTAATCTTCTACTCAGGCACTTTGTTAAGATTACTTTGTAATTTTAGTGGATAATCTGTCAAAATTTCTAAATTCCCTATATGTACAATTATGTCTTCTACAAATAACAAAACCTTTTTCCTTTTTTTAATATTTCTTTTCTTACATGTTTTAACATCTCTTGCTTTATTCTCTTACTATGTTCATTGCAGTTTGAATCATAGTGATCACAGCAAATAACTTTTTTTTCATTTAGTATGAAATCTTGTAACATGTGGTCTCTAAGTAAAATGATTCCTATTGCCTTCTACAGAAACTTTGTGGATTAGGAATATATTACCTTTCCTAACATTTACAGATTAAATTGACGTTGTTGGCGGTGATTAGATGTTATTTTAATCCTATAAAATAGTTTTTATATCATATATATATATGATATATATATATCATATATTGACTTCCTAATATAAAATTGCATTCCTTGAATTAACCAATTTTTTATAGTGCAAGAGCTTCACTGACTGAACTATTTCCCAGGACAAACTGTGATGAAAACCTTGATTTCTTATTCTAGTTTTCTTCTGTTTTAAAATAGCCTTCTGTCTCCCTAGTAATCTGTGAGTTACCAAGGAAACAGTACTAAAATCTCTTGTGGCTATGAGTATTTTTTTAATAATTTATTTAATTTTATTTTATGTGTATTGGTGTAAAGGTATCAGACCACTTGGAATTGATTATGGACAGTTGTGAGCTGCCTTGTTCGTGCTGAGAGTTGAACCTTGGTCCCTTGGAAGAGCAGACAGTGCTCTTAACCACTGAGCCATCTCCTCAGCCTGGCTATGAGGATTTTTAAAGAAAGTTAGTGTTTTTTTTTTCATTTTTTATTAATTACAATGTATTCACTTAGTATCCCAGTTGTAGCCCCTCCCTCTCCCCTCCCAATTCCACCCTCCTTCCCTCTTCTTCTCCTATGCCCCTCCCCCAGTGCAATGATAGGAGAAAGTTTAGTTTTTGTATGACAATGAAGTCCTCATATTTTGAGGCTTTAACAATTAAATCATTCTATCACTGAATCATTTGTGATATATTTTCCCATTTTACAATAGTTTCTCTGCTGAACTAATTATTTCAGAGATATTTTCTCTATATTTATGCTTATACAGATATCTCTGCTTAGTTATTTCTCTATTATTGTTTTTTTCCATTTGTTTTATATGTTGTACATTCAGTTTTTAAACTTTCCTGTGACCCCTCCTTTCCCCTTAGTGAAGTATTTTTGCTTTTCTTCCTGTCTTTTCTTCACTTACTTTTTTACTGGTTTTTGGCCTTGTCTGTTCCCTTTATTTCTTCCTCAATAACCATATGTCTAACTGGGGTCCCCTTTCTCTAACTGACAGGGCCTACCCAACACTTATTCTACTTTTGGGAGATTTGAAAGACTGTCAATTACTTTTAAGTTTGCTTTCTGTTTTTGTTGTTGTTGCTTATACTGGGCCTAATTGTCTTTAAATTTCCATGCTTGTTTTGAGAGAAGTCAAGGCTTCTTAAGTGAGTTCTGAGATTCTGAGCACTGAACCTCATATTTCCATAGCACACACATTATTTCCTAAAGTTAGCTCCAGTTTCCAAACTAAATGTTGATCCTTTAACCAACATCCTTTCTCCTCTCTCTAATAGATTCTACTCTATCTCTTGGGGTCAACTCATTTAGAGTTTACATTGATAAGTACAATCACAAATTCTCTCTCTCTATTTCTCTCAGTGCCCTCCAGCTTCATCTGTCTTGTTGAAACTGGTGGTCTCTGATTTCTGTTGGCTGTATACCATCCTGTTCAACATTGTCTACTCAATGCAGGATATTTTAATTGATTTCATACCATAACTGTGATACCTAGTGCTATAACAAACATGCGGCACAGCTATTTCTTTAGCACATTGATTCAATTTCTTTTGGATACATCCCAAGTAGAGGAACTGTAGGGTTAGTTGATCTATTTTTATAGTTCTATTATTAATTTTACAGAGATTTCTATGCTGTTTCCCAGTACAGATTATAGTAATTTACTTTCTTTCCTGTAAAGAAATTTTAATTCAAAATATGGCTGCTCTGGCAAAATATCATATCCAAAGACCTTCTAGGTTTGTATGGTCCAGCTGGAATACTGACTCGCCTTAAATTCCAGGAGACAGAGGCAAGTACATCTCTGAGTTCAAGCCCAGCCTGGTATATAGGAAGTTTCATATAAAGAAACTTTAGGTCCAGGCTTAGTGGTATATGTCTTTAATCCTAACACTCAGGAGAGAGATGCATATCTCTGAGTTCTAGTCAGTTTTGTTCAAGTTGAGTCAGTGAGCTTATAGGCAGTGCAGTGGAATTGAATTGGCGGCAGTTCAGTTCCTGGCATTTAGAGACAGCTTTACTGGGGAAGGTTTACAGAGACAGGTTGAGGAGATAAACTAGACACAGGTGAAGACAGAGAATGAGAAAGAGCCAGAAGATAGAACATAGTGTTAGAGTTAGTTTGAGGCCAAGCAGAGCAATTCATAAGCTGTGGAAGCTCATTTGAATCAGTCAACTAGGAGAGGAGTTTGAGCCAGAACAGCTGGGTTGAACCAGCCAACTAGAGTTTAGAAACAGCTAGAATGGGTGAGCTTATTCAGCAGTAAGTCTCAGAGGCTGAAAACATTCTAGGCCTAGAATAGATTGTAAGGAAGCTAAAGGCTTTCAGGACCAGGCCTAGGTTAGCAGACAGAGGCAGTAACCTCAGAGACGACAATTACATCAGGTTAATAAAAGGTACGTTTATACCCTCCCTTAATATGAGAGGCTCATTCTTCTTGGCATGCTGTTCTAAAGCTATCATGCCCCTTTTTGTTAGGAGTCATCTTTTCTGCATACAATGTCATGTCACTGTGTTTTTATGAATATTTTTCTGAAAATACTGATGATGAACATTTTTCATATAATTGTGTTGGTCATTGGTGTGTGTTCTTTTGAAGAGTATCTGCTCAGACCCTTTGTCTATCTTCTTTGAAGTCAAGCAATATATTTTTCATTGTGTATGTTTGTTTGTTTTTCAATTCCTAAGTATTGATCTTAGGGTCTTATACATCCTAGGTATAAGTGCTACGTACATATTCCTGGAGAGTTGTTCTGGTTTTTTGTTTGCTTACTTGTTTGTTTACATTTTAGCTGCTAACTCCTTACCAGGTACATAGTTTGAAGATTATTTTATTTTATTTCATTTTTGATTTTCCAAGACAAGGTTTTTCTGTGTAGTCTTGGCTATCCTTGAACTTGAACTGTAGATCAGGCTGAACTCTTAACACAGAAATCTGCCTGCTTCTGCCTCTTGAGCGCTGGGATTCAAGGCGTGCACCACCACCACCTGTATACAGATATTTTCTAGTTTGTGGGTTTTCTTTACTTTGGTATTTTCTTTTTTAATTTTATTTTTATTTATTCATTTTATATCCCTGTTGTAGTCCCCTCCCTTCCTTTCTCCCTGTGCCACCCTCCATCCCTGTTTTCCTCTACCCCCACCAGCATATCAAATTGTATCAAGACTGACTGCATCCTCTTCCCCGTGGCCTGGAGAGGTAGTTCCATGAGGGGAAAATGATAGAAAATCAGCCAAAAGAGTATGATCAGAGTCGTCCCCGATTCCCCTTACTAGGGTACCCAAATGAGGACTGAGCTGCCCATCAGCTACACATGTGTAGGGGGCCTAGGTCCAATCCATGCATGGTTCATGGTTGGTGCTTCAGACTCCACAGACCCCTGTGGGCCTTGGTTAGTTTGCTCTGTTTGTCTCCCTATGGAGCTTCTGTTCCCTCTGGGTCCTTCAGTTCTTACCCCCAACTTTTTCACTTTTTCTCTGGATCTGTTTTATCAGCTGATGGATGGAACAACTCAGAGGACAGCTATGCTAGGCTCCTGTCTGCAAACATAGCAGAGTATCTTTAATTGTTTTAGCTGTTGGCTGTCCCCTATGGGGTGAGTCTAACTTTGGACCAGTCATTAGTTGGACATTTCCTCAATCTCTGCTCTATTTTTGTCCCTGCACATTTTGTAGGCAGGATAAATTTTGAGTTGAAGTTTTTGTGAGAAGGTTGGTGTTGGCCTGCTTGCACTGGTTGTTGATCCCAGTAATCAGGGAGGCAGAGACAGGTGGATCTCTGTCAGTTCAAGGACAGCCTGGTCTACAAAGAGAGTCCAAGACAACCATCATCTATCTTTTTTTATGTTGCCTATGATTTTAATGTTGTATTTTAAAAATTCACTTCCTATTTGAATGTTAATACATATCCTCTGTTGTTACCTAGATGTTTACAGTTGGCCTACCATGTATTTTAATAAAAGCTAAGAAGGCAGTACTGAAAGGTGTCCACAGTCACACACACACACAGAAGATCCGTACATCACCCACCTTCTGGTGGCCCAAGACCCTGCTGCTAAAATATCCTCGAAAGAGGACACCCAGGAGAAACAAGCTTGACCACTATGCCATCATCAAATTCCACTGACCACTGAGTCAGCCATGAAGAAAATAGAAGACAACACAATTGTGTTCATTGTGGATGTCATGTCTAACAAGCCCTGGTCAAACAGGCTGTGAAGAAACTGTATGACATTGATGTGGTCAAAGTCAATACACTGATAAGGCCTGAGGGAGAGAAGAAGGCATATGTTCAGTTGGCTCCTGATTATGATTCTCTGGATGTTTCTAACAAGATTGGGACCATCTAAACTGAGTTCATCTATCTAATTCTAAAATATACACCTTTTCGATCATAAAGAGAGAGTACTGCTTTGGAGTACTGCTCTGTAGATTACTACTATTGGAATATAGAGCAATCGCTTTAGAGAGAGCTGCTATAGGGAGAACATCTATATAGAATGCTGGTATTGAGTACTGCTACTGAGTATTGCACTAGCAAGTAGAGTTCAGCTTTAGAGAGTAAAGTACTGATACTGGAGTAATGCTATTGTAGTATCACTAGAGAGAAAACTGCTCGAAAGGGTACTGCTACTGTAGTACTCTTGTAGAGAGTAGCAATATAGAGACAGAGAGGGGAAAAAAACAAACTAGACTTCCATAGGACAAAAGAAAATGAGCTGGCTTGACAGGTGCATACAAAGATAGATTTTTAAAAAGCTACAAGATTAGTGTAAAATTCATGCCAGGCCTGACAGCACCAGGTGTCTTCCATATCCAGTGGTCAGATGACATGATATCTTTTCCAAGATGTCATCCTTTCATTTTCACATCTTCTCTACATTTTAACCATTTCTTTGACAATAAGAGCACTAATTTCATGACAGCTGGTTTTCAGCAACCTGTGATCTTTCCCTGAATAAGTGTGCATTGCCACTCAAAAATTTAAATTTTTGAATCTAAATTTTGTCAGGAATTTTACCCTGAAGTACAATTCTTTTTTGTTGTTTTTAAGGTAGTCATCAATTATTTTTTATCATTTGTCATGAACCAGACAGACCATTTTGATTGTAGAAGTCAATGGGAATTTACTGGGTTTTAGACATGATTTAGCAAGTAGTTAATATTATCTGGTTATATATGTTACAAACAGTTTGCAATATCTTGTTTTCATAACTTTTCCAGAAATATCAAAGCAAATGCCCTCCGTGTCTCAACTCTTTCATTTCAAACTCTGACCCACAATCACTTGTTTCTTTTCACTGCTACTTCCCCAGAACTACAGCATTCTTTCTGCACTGCCATTTTCTTATCTTACCATTTTAAGACATGGAAAAGGAAAACATTAAAGGTTCCAGTGAGAGTACTCTCTCACGCATTCCCTTTCTCTCTCTTCTGTAATGCTTTATTTGGGAATTTTCACATTTGAATTAATTTAGTTGAAAACTAAAATCTGTATGTTTGTTGTGTGCAATGTAATTCTTTAAAACATGTCTTCCTGGTAGAATTAATAAGCTTATTGTCAAAAAAATAAGTTTATTGTCAAATGCAGTAACCAGTATATTTAAACTCTGTCATAAGAAAGGTTAAAATTCTCTCAGAGATGTTTAATAGATTGTTACTTTTGAGAATCACCACATAATTCAATAGATTTCTTGAATTACTTCTCCCTTCCCAACTGCAACTCTTAATCTCAGTATAACTGTGAGATAGATATTTGTAATTTTAATAGTCCCTACATAATAGGAAATCCTATAAAATACTTAATTTGGTACAGTTGTTCTGTTCACATGATATTGGAATACAATGGACTTGATTCTATCTCCTAAGAGTAATGCCGAAGTAAACGTGTGTTGTTTCCTGGCCGACCAATAGTCACTGTGTCTCAGTCATTCAAAGAGCAAGGCACACTGAACTTGTATGAATGGAAAGCTCTGTTAATATTTCCTCAAAATACTATCATTCTAATCTTCAAAATGTTTGGCTGTTTTACAGCCTTCTAAATGCTAATCAGTGTTCTGGTAATCCTTGTTCATACAGAATCACAGATGTTTATTGTAAGATACATCATATAAGATATCCAAATTAAATAAAATTCATATAATTATATCTTAGATATACAACATTTATATAACTTCATTGAATAAAGAATAAACTTGTGAATTGTATAATGGAACATACATGATTCGGGATGAAAAGGAAGGAGTTGCACAGTAGAAATTTCACACTTGAAGTATAAATTAGCTTTTTTCCCATTTGAAGAGTTGTGTTGGAGAATAATTACATCAGAAATTATATATATATTTTTTCATTCTTACAATTTTTTCCTTTCTGTCCACCCAAAAAAAAAAACCTTCTGATTAAAAATTAATGCAAACCCTGGCTTATGTGTACTACTTAAGGAAAATGGATTACAATATATTAAAAATATTGTGTTTTTAATAACAATGTTTAACAGGAAATGTAACTTGCACCACAATTAACTAAAAGCTGATTTATCTTGTTTACTCCAAGACTTATATGAGAGTAGTAACGAATGAGTACTCAGAACAATATTTACTTCTTTTTAAAAGCAATCAAATATTAGCTCTTCCCTTAACCATAACATGTGGATGAAAACCCTCATCACACAGTTTATAATGTGTGCCTTCATCAGAGACATAGCCTCCCATGATAACAAACAAAACGTGTCTATAAACAAAAGTCCTTGTGAACTTTGTGATATCCTTTACAATTTTAAGAAAACTTGCTAAAGGTGTTCAAGCTAACTGTTGTCCATCCGAATGCCGTTACTTGTACAGGGTATCTTGGAGAACGAATGGCCAGCTTTAGATTCCACTGGGTTCCCTGCACAAACACTGCCTCTCTCCAACCAGCTGCCCTGGCCAAAGGTAACATGTCATGGAAACTTATGAGTGCTCGATCTTTGCTGGCTTCTGAAGGTTCTGCTCTGCCATGGTGATTAATAATACAATTTATTGACTTGAAAAACATAATTACTTTTAGAAGCCTTTGACTTCCTCTTCATCCCCAGATGTAATTTTTCATGTAGCTTTTCTTTCATTTGCTCTTTATTTTTTTTTTCTTTACTTTGGATTTCTTTCAACGCTTTATTTCACAGTAGCCAGAAAAAAAACTGATGTGCCTCAGCTGCATATTTGGCAGTAGACTAAAATCACTAGTTGACAGCACTTTAAAAATGCAGAAATACATTTTTATTTCTGAGAGGCGGCAGCTGAGGATCCTCAGCCAGAGGTCAAGGGGACTGCAATCTCGGTTATTTATTTGATAATCTTTGAAGTTTTTGTTTTCTGAGATTTTTGTAAGATCTTTGCAATTAATCATGTTGTATATGTGAGCTATACCAAAAAGCATACTCTTCGTACCATGTAACATAAGAATATTTAGGCATGTTCCAGAAATTATATTTGATTATCATTTTAATGTTGTAATACATTTCCCTTTGAGACTGCTCAGGCTGCCACATGTTAGGTAAGCACACAGATGCTGGAATTTTTTAATTCACTTTACATTTATTTATGCTTTTAAAATAAGACCCCTCAGACTTTGAAACACGGTGAACCTTCACTTACTATACCAACTCGTCCAGCTCAAGCATGGCTAAACAATGAGAAAGAAAACGTGTTTTCACCAGAACACACACAGTTAAGCAGCAGGTAAGCTAAGTTACCCTCTAAGATGGGCACCAACTTATGAATGAAAAAGACAAAAGTACCCACCCCTTCTAAGAGTAGAACAACCATGAAAATAGACATTAATTGACTTGTAAAAGATGGAACGCATGTAATGTTAAAATAGGAAAATAAGTGTTCAAAACTGTGTGGAAGCGTTTCATTAAAGCAGCAACAAAACTTACATCTTGATGAACTAATGTAGTGCATAATTGTACAAACATATTCACGGCTTGACAGGTAGAGAGGAGGACTAAAATAAAAACCCTAGTACCACAGTCCTTTCAGCAAAAGGATTGAAATATGCTCCATGTAATTGAAATGTAAACATTTTAAATTAATGGCAGACTTTTATTACTTTTCAAGATAAAGCTCCTCTGTAGCTTAAATAGGTTTTATTTCCAAGTTTGAGACAACATAAACAGCTTGTAGTTTTTAAAAGAGCTGATGTACTTGTGTTGATTCTGTTCAAAAACATGCATTTCTGTTAACAGATCAGAAAACAAAACTTTATCCTGGACCCCTGAATCAAAGTCAAGTAAGAAGAGTTTACTACAATCTGAAAAAGAAGAAAAAATTTCAGAAGAGTGGTAAGTCCTCTGTTTTATACTAAGAAATTGAAAGATCTTGGCTATCTGAGGCAGATATATTTTGGAATTCAATAAGTCACTAGTTTTTAAGAAACTGACTTTTGAAATTAGTTAGCTTTATGAATTAGGATGACAATTCAATGTTTGTAATTCAAACATGTACATTTACATGTATGTCAATGACTAAATATGCTTCAGTTATCTTAAATTTATCTTTTCAATAGGGGCTTTAAAGATATCTCTACAGCTCAGCAAATGCTAAAGAGAGC
Source organism: Psammomys obesus (assembly GCF_907164565.1). Classification (NCBI taxonomy): domain Eukaryota; kingdom Metazoa; phylum Chordata; class Mammalia; order Rodentia; family Muridae; genus Psammomys; species Psammomys obesus. The sequence goes on along the minus strand of NW_026596091.1, from coordinate 20,380,142 downwards.
ACAGAAAATGAAATCAAAAAAATTAAGGAAAAAATTAGGTAAGTAATAGACTTTGAGCAGGAGCTATGTGTGGTATTGACTAATTTTTTAAAATTGTGTTTTCTATGTATATTTTATATGAACAGAAATTAGTGCACTGGTAACTACGTCTAAGATAATTAACTATAAACCCCTCAATTTCCAAAGAAAATTATGCTATCATATTTAATGATATAATTTGCCCTTTTATTTTCAAAATATTCCCTGTTTCATACACACTGGTATTGACTTTTCTGTGTCCTGTGCACTGTGGCAATTATGTTATAATTTGTCTCTGAGTTGGTGTATTTGGAATGTTGATTTAAAAACCATCCACTTCATGTGCTCATTGCTTTGTATGCTCTTGAATTGCTTGGTTATTCAGTAAACCGAATACATCAGTTTGTTGGAATTAGCTATAGAGATTCACACATGAAAAGAAACACTATTTCCTGATTTTGAAAAATTTGTAAACATTGGAAGGCATCTATTTTCTCTCTACTTGTGAAGCTATCCTACAAATCATTTATCTTTTTTTTGGAAACTTTACTCATTTTCATATCCATGATAAATATAGAGATATAAGGCAAAATTAGGAAATGGTTATGATTTTATATCTTTTAAAACTATTTATAATTATCTCCATATTATATTTAATGTCTGTCTTTGTGATATCATGCGTTCAGGATCTTCATAAAAGGCACATGACTCTTCTAATGTGTAACTTTGTTACAAGTAACCAAGAAAGAAATCTGTTCTTATAGCTCAGAAATTACCTGTTTGTTTTTGTTTATTAAATTCTGAGTTATATACATATATGTAGTTTAAAATCTATATTAAAATAACAAAATACTTTTAAATAAATCAAATGCTTTTCATATCAGTCACTAGCCATTGATAAATTCATGGTAACTCATTTTTTTAGTTTTTTAAACATCTAACTTTTACCTCGTTGTGATATTAGTTATTTTAATTTCTATATTCTATCCTTTTGAGGATACTGTAATTTTGAATACCATTTGTCAAATACATAACATTGAACATTCAAACATTTTAAAATGGATTTAAGTAAGTTTCTTGTTTTCCCTTGTTTTTGCCTGCTACCCACTCATTTTGTAAGTCTCTATGAAGTACATTTGCTATGGACTGAACCATGTTATGGCTACTTCAGTGAAAGAGCAACTCTAAAACCAGAAGTTTTTGAAGCTCAGTCAGGAAATTTGGAATGCAATACAGTAAATAGGGCTGTTCAATAAACTTTTTTATGTCTTCTTTGGCTTATTTTTCTATCCCTCTACATGAATTTCAAAAGGAGCTGTTTCAAAAATAATGCAAAAATATATTGAACTCCCAAGCCAAGTTCAATAGGTTGAGAACTGACCCAGCCAATTTTCAAGAAGTAATAGCCTATTTCTATGTTTCAGCAAATGATTCAGCAAGCAATATCTGCATTGATTTAACTTTTTCTTTCTTCCTATTTTATGTATTTGTTTTAAAATTTGTGCTCACAACTAGATGTAATTATGCAAAAAAGTTTCTTCTGTCAGTCACAAGGGGGCATGATAGGGTCAAAAATGAGAAGGGAAACCCAAAGTTAAATATTGTAACTCCATTTTAACTTAGTATTCTGGCAATGCTGCATAGGCGTGATATGTTAAATAGAAGCTGTGGATGAAAACTGTGACTCTTTAAATGGAAATCACCAACTGATCGCACAATCCCAATAGCCTTTTTACCACAGTATGAACATGTAAATCTCCATGTGATGTGTTTGTCCTCTTTGTACATCAACATATGAGGTTCAAGATGCAAAATCAATTTGACTTTAAATTCTGAATGCCTAAATTTGGAATTTAATGACCAGCCTTTCACGGTTCTCATGGCTTTCCTCTATGCCCTCCTCACATATCAGTTGAAATAAGAGAGGGTTACAAATGAGAAAGAAAAGAAAACCAGAAGGAACCTCTTGAGAGATCATATTTTATCTTTTATTAAGTTCACTTACACCATTTCTGTCTGTGAGTAAGTTATTTAAGACTCTGTACTATAGGGTTTTTTTTTTTAAGCTTAAAAATTAGATCAAATTCCTGTTGCCATTCCAGTTTTCATAACTCAACTGCAAATGTGTCATAAATTTACTTGAATATGAGCATGATTTAAACTTTTAGCCACTGATGTTCTAAAACAATATTTAAGTATTTACTTAACTATCCAAATTCTGCTTAAACTGAAAAAGTTTTAAACTGAAAGTCTAAATATTAAGTGTACCTTGTATGAAAACCTTGTCAACATGAAAATTTGGAGCCATGAGAGGGCAGCATTGTCCACGAAAGTGCTGTGGGACTAACTCCTGTTGACTGAGATGATTGGGGTGGGAAGAGTGTCAGAGACAGGTTCTATGAATTCAAGAGTCAACAGGATTCTGTGGGCTAACAAAGCCTTGATCGTCAGGGAATCCAAGCATACAAATAGGGTATGGCAGCATTAAATATCAATCATGAAAAATATAAACTAAGCTGCTGGTCAGGGGAAATCACTTCATATTTCCTGTTCATACATTTTACATACTTGTATTAGCCAAGGAATATGAATCAATACTTATTTACTGTTAAAATGATAACATGGCAGCTGCAGAAAGTCTGGTTTTTGGAGAAAGTAGTGGGTGAAGGAATAAGTTTCTGAGAGAGGAAGCCAACTACTGAAGAAGTAGATTAACTGTGAAGCACAGTTGAGGAGCCTTTATTGGGAGCAAAGAGTGTGGACAGTTGTTAGGGAAGCTCCAGTCCTGATGAAATCTGTCTGCAGAACTGAGGCCATCTGCTTTAAAGGACAGCAGGACCCAGTGTCCTACACAGCCGAGGTTACAGGCAGCGGCCCCGGTCTAGTTTGCTTCATCTTACTTCTTTGATACAAAATATCAGAAGCAGAAGAGGAAAGAATGGGAAGATTGTGGAGGAATTGCTTGCTGTCTTGATAAGAAGTCTAAAATTGTGCGAAACTGTCATGTTTGGCTTGGTTATGTTTGGATTGCTGTTGTTGTTTTACGTAATAATTGTTTCATCTCCTCCCCACCCCTTTTTGATTGACATCAGCTAGAAACAATAGTGACTAGTCCTGCTTTGTATATTGTCTGTCTGTCTGTCTGTTCTGCTGCCCTGTACACAAAAGTAATTTCAGAACTTAGTGAGCAGAATTAGGAGTTATCAGACACTGGAGGAGTTTAAAATTCAGCACTGCAATGAAGAATACCATATGTAAGGCGAGAGCCCCATGTCTATTGAAAACATGCAAGGTCAATAACCTGAGGGTAGTGAGCATATTTGGGCGTAACACTAGAGGAGTGGGCTGGGGAAAGTGAGTGGGTGGCTGGTTTTGATGCCTAGCACTCCTCAGAAGCTCTAAGTGGAATGGATTTGGGTGCATAGAAGCTGGTAAAGTATAAGGGAAGAAAATGTAGAACATAGACATAATATGTGTTTCTCTGTATCAAATTTATACATGCTGAATGTAAGTCTTTGTAAGTAAAGAAAAAGATGAAACAAAAGAGGTTAATTTATTTTTGAGGCAAGGGTGACACAGGATAAAAATGACCCATCCACTTGTTTAATTCTCAATAATATCGAGTATATAATTCTTGTTCAGTAGGTATTTGCTGGCTTTATTTCCATGAAAAACAGCTTAAGGCATTTCATATCATTAAATCATATCTTAGAAGTAAGTAATGTAGAAAAATTTTAAAAGGCTCATTTTAGGCATGGTAAGCAGTTTATGGGTTGTGAGAAAGGAGTCTTCAAAATGATAATATAGCTGATGCATTTTTAAATGAGAAGGATCAAGAATGATCAATATTGGCAAAATTTTAGCAAAATGAGATTTACTTAAGATTTATTTTATTTACCTCAAAAGTTCTAGAAAGAATCAGTGAAAATTTTAGTCAAACACTACTTTGTTGTGCTTCCAAAAACAATATTAGAATTCATTTTGAACTGTAAGCAGTTGAGGCTCTACCTATTTTACATTAAATCTACTAATACACCTGCACTTGACTCAACATTAAAGTTATTGATAAACATTTAATACTCTATATTTATGGTTCTGTGAGTCTTTAATCAATTGTAGACTTATATCTAGGAAGTTAAGTTTAAATTAGTGCCTAGTATGCATGTACATGCAAACAACTTTTGGTGCAAATGTGGCTCAAGAGGGCCAGGGTCCATCCCAAGAACTGTTCAATTAGCAGTGTTTTCCACATGGTGCTGGCTTTAGTGGATGCAAGAGTCAATGGGATTATGGATGTTCACTATGTTTTCATGCTAAAAATAGGCAACATGTGACAGAGGATTCCTGTCTGAAGGCCCTGAAAGGACAAGAGATCATTGTGTGAATGTGTAAAAGTGAATCCTCGACTTCAGTTGATACCCATAAGATGTTAGCCGTGAGATACTTGCCAAGGAGAGCTGTATATGGGAAGTAAAACTAGCCAGAGAGAGAGACATGTTATATGAAGCAAAGGTGGAAGGAAAGATGCACTTAGACCTTTGAAATTATATTACTGAACATCAGAAATTAATCACAGGATTTGGTCTTTGCTTTGCTGAATTCCGGTCTTGATTTAAGTCCAGTATTTTCTTGCTATGTCCCCATTTCACCATTTTGGAATGGTAATATATATTCTGTGCCATTGTATGATGGAAGTATGTAATTTGGGTTGTTATTTTACAAGAGATTACTATTAAAAGATTGCCTTAAATCAATAGAAGAGACTTTGAACTTTCAAACAGTGTTAAGACCATGAAAGCCAGTGAAAATATTTAAGTTGATTTGGCCAGAAAGTTGAATGTAGTAGTTTGAAATGGAGGTATCCGCCCTAGTGTCAGACATTTGAACACTTGGTTCCATTTCATAACATTGTTTGGGAGGCTTAGGAGGTATGCAAAGCATATGGGAAAGCAAGATTTTATTTTATTTTATTTTTAATTTTATTTTTCTTCACAATTTATTATTTCCCTATTGAAGCCCCCCCCCCCCACAACTCCCCCCAGTTCCACCCTCACTTGCTCTTCCTCCTATCCCCTTCCCCTAGACCACTGAAAGGGGGAGTTCTGCACTATTGCCATCTGCCTATAGCTTGTTAAGTCTCATCAGGACTACTTGGATGATCTTCGTCCATGGCCTGGCAAGGCCACATCCCCAGGGGCAAGTGATCAGAGAGCAGTCAACTGAGTTCATGATAGAGGCAACTCATGCTTCCTTCACTCAGATATCCACAGGGCGACTGAGCTGCCAATCGGTCACATCTGAGCAGGGGGGTGAGGTCCTCTCTATGCATGCATGGTCCTTGGTTGATGTATCATTCTCTGCAGGACCACTGGGCTCAGATCTTTTAGTTTTGTTGGTCTCCTTGAGGGGCTCCTCTCCCTGCCTTGCTGCTCTATTCCCACCCTCTCTTCCTCCATAAGACTCCCTGTAATCTGCCCAACGTTTTGCCCTGAGTTTTACCATCTGCCTCGATCCCCTATTGGGTGAATCCTTTCCGAGGACCTTCTATAGCACGCTCCCATCCTGTTTTCTCTATTCCACTGCTTCTGGTGTTTATCCTGTTTGCCATTCTGAATGAGATTTAAGCATCCTACCTAGGGTCCTCCTCCAGATCCAGTTATACCACTCCTGGACATATACCCAAAAGATGCTCCACCATTCAACAAGGACATTTGCTCAACTATGTTCACAGTAGCTTTATTTGTAAAAGCCAGAATATCGAACAACCTAAATGTCCCTCAGTGGAGAAACGGTGCAGAAATTGTGATACACCTACACAATGGAATACTACTCTGATATTAAAAACAAGGAAATCATGAAATTTGTAGGAAAATGAATGGAATTAGAAAAACTACAGTATCCTGAGTGAGATAACCCAGAAGCAGAAAGACAGACTTGGTATACATTCACTTATAAGCGGATATTAGCTGTATAATATAGGATAGCCATCTACAGAGCTAAAGAAGCTCAACACAGAGGAGGATCCTAGGGAGGATGCTTGTATCTCATTCAGAGTAGCAAACAAGATAGACACCAGGGATGAGATTTTAAAACGTTGCCTCTTTCAGTTTGTTCTGTCTGTTTTGTGCTTTTGCTTCAAGGTGTGAGCTCCCAGCATCCTGCTCCTGTGGCTATAGCTACTGTTTGTTCCTATGATTCTGCTCTGCCATCATGAACTCACTTCTCTCGGGAACCACAAGCCAATAATAAACTCTCTCTTTCTTAATTTCTTGAGTTGCTTCTGATTTTGGTATCGTATTACAACATAAAAGTACAGATGTTCAGCATGAAGAATGTGCATCTTTCATGCAGAAAACCTCCGGTTCAGCCCCAGAAGCTCACAAAATTGGGCATACTTGTACCTGGTTGAAATCCACTAAGAAGGAAGAGGCAGGAAGTTTGAATTCAAAGGCTATCTTAAAAGTTTGAGATTAGCCTAGATTATTTGAGGCCATTGTCTTTAAAAAACTATCAACAATAACTATATTTTATGATATTTTTGTGTCAGAATAATGACGTTAAGGTAGTGAATCAAAACTGAGACTATAGAAGCTGAAAAAGGATTATGCAGGTGATGGATATTGTCATGGAAACCATGTTACATCAATGATACAATGGCTATAAAGCATAAATCACAGACCCAAATGCATAAATGAATTCCATTTGCATACCTGAAACTTTCTTTAGATATGCTTAAAGTACAGTTAATGTGTTTTATTGACAGTGGTAAGGCATACTAGGAAAGAGAAATAATTTTTTAATTATTATTTTTTTATATTATTTGCAGTTTATTCATTTTGTATCCTAGCTGTAGCCCCCACCCTCATCCCAATCCTATCCTCCTTCCCTCATCTCCTCCCATGACCTTCTCCAAGTCCACTGATAGGGGAGGTCTTCCTCCCCTTCCATCTGACCCTAGTTTATCGGGTCTCATCAGGACTGGCTACATTGTCCTCCTCTGTGGCCTGGCATGGCTGCTTCTCCTTCGGGGGTGGGGTGGTCAAAGAGCCAGCCATTGAGTTCATGTCAGAGAAAATTTTTAAAGTACCGTTTACAACAGACAAGTATACTTAAAGAAAACAGAGTTTGCAATTGAAAATGTTGGATCCATCTATCTGTTTACTACATGGATCACCTTATTCTGTGAATGATTGATGATTTTCAAGTAATTTAATCATTTGAAAATGTTGCTGTTATTTAGGTTGGCTTACCCTTGCTTGTGGCATTTACTTTCCTACGCTTAGAGAGCATGTATTTTGGTCATTACATATTCTGTATCAACTTTCACACTCAAAGTCAATGTTGGAAAGACTGTCAGAGTGCAAGATTACTTTTTTCATATCCATACAACTAGTAAACATTGCACCTGGTATCTGGCTCAACATACAATGCACACAGAATGATCCACGAACTGCTTTCTTTCTGGTATCCCTTTTTACCACCTGGCTTCCCTACTTCCCTACTAATCTAAGCCTTGAAGTGATATTTTATTCACAATGATATTTCTAGGGACTTTTAGTATCCGTTTATTTCCCCCATGTTAAATTACCACAATTTTTGCTTCTTATCATTATACCTTTACAATTTGAGTTGAGTTTTAAATCAGTTTAAAGTGATACAATCAAAGTGTTCTGAGGCTAATGGATATTTATAATGTAATGCTCTATAGATATTCCTGGAAAATAAAATTACTTTAATGAATAAATTTTGTGTGGCATATCTTCTAAATAATTTATATGTGTTACATGATTGGCTCTGATCAGCACTGTGATGTAAGTGCTCTTGTTATCCCTGCTTCATTTGTACATATCGAGAGTGCTATTTTTCCAAGAAAATTTCAAATAAGGAACTGACACATGTTTTTGTTCATAATTTTGTTCACTTGAATAAAAGCTAGCCAATGATGGATCCATTTACCTATTTTGCATATTAAATAATTTGCCAAGAACATAATTATTTTAAAATGTTGAAATGGTTTATGGTGACATATATGTGTTTGTCTCATCGGTCGAGTTCCTACTCTTACATGAGCATGAAACATTTCCCATACTGTTTCAGTGCTTACATGCAAACTCAGTTTTGTTCAGATTGGAAAGAAAAGACAGATTGGAAATCATTGTGTTCACATACATACAAGCAATGAAAGTTGGAATGGATATCTAGCCCAGTTATATAGAGTTCTAACTTCTGGAAGCAACATAGATCTAATAAGAATGGAAGAAGAAAGATTAAGAGTTAAACTATGACCATGGGGAACCACAGAATTATGACATGATCTGTGACATAAGCTCATGAAATGATAATACCCCCTCTCATCAACTTAGGTTTGCTTTTGGTATCCCTTTATAGTTGGCTTATATAACATATGCTTCCTGTGCTATAGCAACCCGAACATTTATCATTACTGTTAATTCTTAATGAAGTTTGGTAGAGACTTCTAATTATTATAATGCCTTGGGGGGGGACTCAGAAAGTAGCCAAACGTTGTTAAGTGAATGTGGTGTTTGTAAACACGTAAATAAGCCCAGTGGGGCTCAGTTCCTGCTAGAAGTCTGCTAGGGACTGACAGGCTGCTCATTCCAGAGCAACCTTTTCACAGATATCCTTTCCCCTCTCAATCTGCAGTCCAAAACTTACTACTTTAGCATCAAACTACAAATGTGCTTTGGTATTTAGGATGTTTAAAATATTGACTTGTCTGTTTGATCTATTTACTGCTATTACTCTAAATATTAACTAAAGGGTTCATACTCTTCTTGACCTTTTCCAGATAATATAGTAAAAGACACGTGTACCACCCCAAAGTGAGTTTTATGTAACCATAGTAAAAGTGCATACTTTTTTATTAACTTTCATCTTCTAGTACTTACTTTACTACTTTCTCATTTTTTAGTCAAAACATCTAAATAATTAAGGGCCATATCCTTTTTTTTTCACATTCTATAGAACAATTTGTTATTAATGAGAAATTACAAGGCTCTACATTCACAGGGACTCACTTTGTAATATGCTAGATTAATACAATTTCTAATTTAAAAAATATAGAAAGTATTCATATAACTTTTTTGTTATGTAAATTTATTAGTACAAAAGAGAAAACATACTTTTACATGTGAAATTATTTTTTCTATTAGTTATATGTTTCCTAACTGTCTTGTTTCCATCTCACATTTATTATTACTGTATAGTTTATCACTGATATATCGACTATATTGACTACTCTGTTCATCAACAGATTTTTCTATTTCTCAGAGCTCCATAGAGTGTGTATAATTGTTACTAGCAGTGTGAAGAAATACTATGGTCATATCAGAGAAAGAATAACCTATAGGTGGCCTTTCCTGTTGTCTTTTTCCATCTAGAACCCTCTGTGCGACTAGCATTATTCAAAAAAAACAGAAATAAAGTTCTGGTTACAAAGTCACCAAAGAAGACACAGCTCGGGAGAGACAGTTACATTGAAGGTAAGGTTTAAAGAAGAAACTATTACTAAAATGTTTTCAGTCTTCATAAGACCTAAAGTACACATATGAAAGATACATATGTAAAGTATACATGAATAAGAATCACATATATTTACCAAGATAAACACCTTATCTATCATGCTGAATATTAGTATATTTTTCATTTGTGCCTTTTATTTTTTTCTAAAGAAGATTGCAATATTGTATCGTCAGTGTTAATACTGATATAAATTTTTAGAGGTGCAAATTATATCTTCAATAAGTAAGATTGATCACATGCTAAAATGATATTTTAATATAGTCAGTATGATCAAATTTCGTTAAACAGTACAAATTATACTTTTATTTAAAATATTTTTCCTCAAACTAGAAAAATCTGTTGATTAACAGGAAATATAATCAATATCTATATCCTACGCAGTCAATAGTGAAAGCTTTCTCAGTTTTAGATTTAAGGTTTTCATATCTAGTTGACTGGTTACATTTCTGATTTTGGTATGCAGGAGACCTATACACTTAAATTATTAGACAGAACCACAGTGTGACTTAACAGTTTTACATCTGTTTGTAGTACTAACATTTTTATAGTTTATTCAATTTTACTTTCTTCTAATCCTTTATAACAGGGGAAAAGGAATATATTTTTGAATGGAAAGTAACTATTATTTTCTGTATCATTTATGTAATGAATCTTAAAATACATACATCGCTCATAGCCTGCTTGAGAATGGGTTCATTGTTATTTGCATCTCATTATGATTTCGAAGTCAGTGAATTATTATTATTATTATTAAAAGTAATTATAATAATTGTTATTATTATTAATGTGTGTATGGTTAGAAGACATGACATCTGGAGTTTTTGTGAATGACTGCAACAACAAACATAGTTAGAAAGACATGTAAAGCATATATGGCAGTTAATTGAGGTTACTGCAGTAATAGATTATGTATATGTACAAATGTATATTGTATGCACATCAATTATACTATTTTATATAGTATATAAATATACTATACTATTTTAATATTTACAATTTGTCCATGGCACAACAACTTCAAATTGTGTCCACTAAAGGAATCAACTCAATATTGGTGAAATGTGTTTGTCTGGGTATTTTACTTTTCTTTTTTTCCTAATCCTAAATATTTTGAACTTCAGTTGAAACACTGAATGAGTATTGTGTATATATAGATTTTCTAACTAGAGGTTCATAGTTATTATGCTTATTTAAGACATTTGATTTTAAAGAGTGAGCTTGACAATGATGGTTCTACATGAAAAAAAATGTACAGATTTTAAGAAGAGTTAAAGATAATATGCTTGCTGTCATCCTCATTGAACTCCATGTTGTCTTATGGGCTGCTCGGAACTCACCCTGCACTGAAGTGTATGTTCAGCAGTGCAGAGGACACCTTAGTTCAAGCAGGATGACCCACTGCAGCTGCCCAGTCATGGCTACATTCTTAAACCAAGTTTTTTGAGATAAAACTTGTTATATAGTGTACCTTTTTTTGAGGCTGTATTTAGAGCACTAAGAGCAATTTTTATTATTTATTATTTTTAAATTTTTAAATTTTTTTTTATTTTTTATATTAATCACAGGTTATTTACTTTGTATCCCAGCCATAGCCCTTCCCTCACTCCCTCCCAATCCCACCCACCCCACCATCCCTCATCTCCTCCCTGCCCCTTTCCAAGTCCACTGCTAGGGGAGGTCCTCCTCCCCTTCCATCTGACCCTAGCTTATTAGGTATCTTCAGGACTGGCTGCAATGTCCTCCTCTGTGGCCTAGCAAGGCTACTCCTCCCTCAGTGGGGGAAAGGAGGGAGGTCAAAGAGCCAGCCATTGAGTTCATGTCAGAAATAGTCCTTATTCCCTTTACTAGGGAACCCACTTGGATACTGAGCTACCATGAGCTACATCCAAGCAGGGGTTCTAGGTTATATCCATACATGGTCCTTGGTTGGAGAAGCAGTCTCATAGAAGACCCCTGTGCCCAGATATACAGGTACACCAGGCGCCGGGCCACCTATAGTATACTTTTAAAATTACAATTCCATTAATTTTACTGTTGCATAATCTGCATTACCTCTTCATTTTATAACATTAGAACTAGTTTTCCCTTAAGAAAAAAAAAATGAAAAAACTTGTGGGAATTTGAATGCCCCCCATGAAGAAAATCAAAATTTAATTTGCTATAGGTTTAGATAAATAACTCCATGTGGAATAATATCTCAGAACTATGCTATGCCAGCATTGTTTCATAATTTCTGATTTTCTTCAAATTAGATCATAGTAATTTTTGAGTATTGATTCTATAATTCTAATTTATTTTATAATGAAACTGTATGAGTTACAGGAAAACATTCGTCTTCAATTTTGCCATCATGACGATGTGAAATGTCATGAGCATTCTAAATTGTATTAAATGCTCTGATTACTATTATGGCCTATTTCTATATGAGAGTAGATAAATGAGGATGTCCACATGAAAATTATGGCTACACCTGAGAAATATTTGACATGCAATAAATTGTATTAAACGGTACAAAGTAAAAACCTTAGCTTTTATCACTCCACATTTATAAAGAACATATTTATATAGTTTGAATTGTACATGAAATAGAAAAAAAATATCTTTATCTTAAACCTAGTCAAGGATAGCCTGTGACTACATCTGTGCCCGACATAATCAAAAGGATATGCCGTGTGTCAGAGATTATTCAGTTCTTCCTATAGCACTGAGGACCTAAGATTATGTAGCTCTTTTATGGCTTGCTTGCTTGCTAGCTTGCTTGCTTGTTAGGTATGTATTTTAGTTTACTTCTGTTATTACATATAATTCTCACATGGGTTTAATATCTAATCTTGCCTTGAAAGTTGAATTATCTTAAAAGTCTCTGAATAAAAATTTTGTTTTGTTTCTCTTTAAGTCAATATTAGTTACTGACCTCAGAGAAAACAATGTTGTGGTGTTATAAGTATATATGCAAAAATTTGTTTTTAACACAGTAAAATCTTTCTATTAAATAGCGGTTTCAACTATATGTTTTAATTAATTTTTATAAGCAAACAGTAAATCAACTCAATTTTATTTAAATATATACAGTATGATTCATTATACTGTTTTACAAAAGATTTTCATGTTCAATTAGTAAAAGTAGTATATAGATGATCATGTCACTATCATTGATAGTCATTATAATTTTTATTCTATTTCATATTATATTCATTAATAAATCATGATTATAAAATTATGAGGAATATGTGGTGTTTTGACTATGTATACAACATGGTATTGTTAAATTCAGCTAATTAACATGTATACTACCTCACCAACCAATGGTTTTTATAATGAAATATTTATATCAGACCCTTCACTATATCTTCTATAGTGGCTTTGGTATATGGTGGATCTAAACACCTAAATATCCCCTACAGGTACCCTATTTCCTTCCTTTTTAACTATAAATATTTGCTAAAAGTACATGTAGAGGCACAAGTACAGACATAAAGGAAATGAACAAAAAAAAATGGAGGCCCTCATAGAAATACAGGAATCCATGTTCAAACAGATGAAAGAAATGGTGGAAGACATGAAAACAGAATTAGCAAAAATAAAAAATAAACACAAACAGAGAAAACCCTGGAGCTGGATAAATTAGAAAAAGATCACAAAAAAGAACCACAAAGGTAAACATCACCAATAAAAGAGATGAAAGAGAGAATCTCAGGTGCTAAAGATACAATTGAAGAAATTGATACATACTCAAAGAAAAAGTAAAATCAGAAAAGTCCCAAACACAAAACATCCAAGAAATCTAGGACACCATGAGGACTCTGGCTAAGATGCTCAATCCCCACTCAGAAAGGCAAAGAAGATGGACATTAGAGGAGGGAGAAAACAGGGGCCAGGACAGGAGCCTACCACAGAGGGCCTCTGAAAGGTTCTACCCTTCAGGGTATCGAAGCAGACGTTGAGACTCAGAGCCAAACTTTGGGCAGAGTACAGGTAATCTTATGAAAGACATGGAGTTAGTAAGACCTGGAGAGGACAGGAGCTCCACAAGGAGATCAACAGATCCTAAAATTCTGGGCACAGGAGTCTATTCTGAAAATGATACTCCAGCCAAGGACCACTTATAGAGATTGCCTGGAACCCCTGCACAGAGGTAGCCTATGTAGCCTCCACAGTATCCAAGTAGCCTCCATAGTAATGGGGACAAGGACTGTCTCTGACATGAACTGATTGGCCTGCTCTTTGATCACCTCCCCCTGAGGGGGGAGCAGCCTTACCAGGCCACAGAAGAAGACAATGAAGCCAGTCCTGAGGAGACCTGATAGAGTAGGGTCAGATGGAAGGGGAGGAGGACCTCCCTTATCAGTGGACTGGGAGAGGGACATGGATGGGGAAGAGGGTGGGGAGGATTGGGAGGGGAGGAGGAAGAGAATACAAATTGAATAAACTGTAATTAATAAAAATAAAAATAATTTTAAAAAAGAATAATAAGAATAGAAGAAAAAGGAGATTCCCGGCTCCAAAGTCCAGAAAATATTTTCAAAAAAATCAGGAGCCTACCACAGAAGGCCTCAGAAAGGCTCTGCTCTTCAGGGTATCAAAGCAGATGCTGAGACTTGTAGCCAAACTTTGAGCAGAGTCCAGGTAATCTTATGAAAGAAGGGGGAAATAGTAAGATTTGAAGAGGACAGGAACTCCACAAGGAGAGCAACAGAACCAAAAAATCTGGCCACAGGGGTCTTTTCTGAGACTGATACTCCAGCCAAGGACCATTCATGGAGATAACCTAGAACCCCTGCACAGATGTAGCCCATGGCAGTTCAGTGTCCAAACGAGTTCCATAGAAATGGGAACAGTGACTGTCTGACATGAACTGATTGTCCTGTTCTTTGATCATCTCCCCCTAAGTGGAAGGCAGTCTTACCAGGCTACAGAAAAAGACAATGCAGCCACTCCTGATGAGACCTGATAGACTAGGATCAGAAAGACTGAGAGAAAGACCTCCCCTATCAGTAGACTTGGGGAGGGGGGTGGGTGAAAAAAGGGGGAAGATGGGTGGGGTTGGGAGGGGAGGAAGGAGGGAGCTATATGGGGGATGCAAAGTAAATAAACTGTTATTAATAAAAATTAAAAAATAAAATCATAGAGCATTTTCCAACTATAAAAAGAGATGTCCATAAACATACAAAAGGCCTACAGAACACCAAATAGACTAGACCAGAAAAAAAATGCTCCTCATATCAGAATAGTCAAAACAGTAAATCTGCAGAACAAAGAAAAAATATTAAAAGCAGCAGGGGAAACATGCCAAGTAACATATAATGGTAGACCTATCAGAATCACACCAGATTTCTCAACAGAAATTATGGAAGCCTGAGCATATGTCATTCAGACTCTTAAGAGACCAAAAATGCCAACCCAGACTGCTATACTCAGCAATGCTTTCAATCAACATAGATAGAAAAAACAAAATATTCCATGACAAAACTAAATTTAAAGAATATCTACACAGTATCTTAACCTTACAGAAGATGCTAGAAGGAAAACTCCAATCTAACGAAATCATCTACATCCAAGAAAACGCAGGATGTAGATAACTTCACAACAAAAAAATTAAAAGAAAACAAGCATAGAAACACAGTAACAACACCCAACTCCACAATAAAAGGAAAAAACATTCGCTGGTCACTAACATCTATCAATATCAACAGACTCAACTCTCCAATTTCAAGAAAGAAATTAAAGAAGATATCAGTGATGGAAAGGTCTTTCATGCTTATGGATCAATAGGATTAAAAGGATAGTGAAAAGGGCCTTCCTGCTAAAAGCAACCTACACAGTCAATGCAATTCCTATCAAAATACCAACACAATTCTTTCCAGACCTTGAAAGAACAATTTTCAATTTCATATGGAAAAAAATACCAACCCAGAATTGCTAAAATAATCCTGTACAACAACAGATCGTCTGGGGGTATCTCTGTTCTTGATCTCAAACTGTACTATAGAGCAATAGTAATAAAACTGCATGGTACTGGAATAGAAACAGAATGGTGGATCAATGGAATCAAGTAGAAGACCCCAAAATAAACCCACATGCCTACAGATACTTGATTTTTGACAATTGAAATTAAAAATTAATTTAATTTTTTAAATTAAAAATTAAAAAAATTTGAAGTTTTTTCTCAAACAGGTCTTTCACTTGCTTGGGTAGAGTCACACCAAGGTACTTTATCTTATTTGTCGCTATTATAAAGAAATTTCCATAATTTCTTTCTCAGCCCTTTTGTCTTCCATATACAGGAGGACTACTTAATTTTTTGTTAAATTTGTATCCAGCCACTTTGCTGAAGGTGCTTATGAGCTGAAGGAGCTCTCTGGTAGAAGTTTTGGAGTAGCTCATGTTTCACTATCATATGATCTTTTAAAAGTGATACTTTGACCTCTTCCTTTCCAATATGTACCCCCTTGCCCCTTTCATTGTCTTATTGCTTTAGCTAGGACTTCAAGTACTATGTTGAAGAGATACAGGAGAGAGTGAACAGCTTTGCCTTGTCCCTGATTTCAGTGATTAAAGTTTTTCTCTGTTTAGTTTTATGTTGGCTATTGGTTTGTTGTAGATTGTCTTTACTCTGTTTAGGCATGTGCCTTGAATGTAACTGAAATGAACAATTTTCTTAATAGATTCCAATTACCAAAATTAAATCAAGATCAGGTAAATAGATTGAATAGTCCTATATCACCCAAGGAAATAGAAGCATCATCAAAAGTCTCCCTTCTAAGAAACCCCCAGGGCAAGATAGTTTCACCCTTTATCTGACAGAGGGCTAATAACCAGCATATATAAAGAACTAAAGAAGCTGAAAAGCAGCAAACCAAGTAATCCAATTAAAAAATGGGGAACAGAGCTAAACAGAGAACTCTCTGTAGAGGAATATCGAATGGCAGAGAAACACTTAAATGCTCAAAGTCATTAGCCATTAGGGAAATGCAAATCAAAACGACCCTGAGATTTCACCTTACACCCATTAGAATGGCTAAGATCAAAAACTCAAGTGAATACACATGCTGGAGAGGTTGTGGAGAAAGGGGAACCCTCGTCTACTGCTGGTGGTAATGTAAAATTGTACAACCACTCTGGAAATCAATCTGGCGATTTCTCAGACAACTAGGAATAGTGCTTCCTCAGGATCCAGCGATACC
The DNA here is from genome assembly GCF_907164565.1 of Psammomys obesus. NCBI lineage: Eukaryota > Metazoa > Chordata > Mammalia > Rodentia > Muridae > Psammomys > Psammomys obesus. Next base: position 20,363,397 of record NW_026596091.1, on the reverse strand, counting down.
ACTCCTAGGCATATATCCAAAAAGGGCTCAAGTACACAATAAGGACCTTTGCTCAACCATGTTTGTAGCAGCCTTATTTGTAATAGCCAGAAGCTGGAAACAGCCCAGATGCCCCTCAACTGAAGAATGGATGCAGAAACTGTGGTACATCTACACAGTGGAATATTACCCTGCAATGAAAAATAAGGAAATCATGAAATTTGCAGGGAAATGGTGGGACCTGGAAAGAATCATCCTGAGTGAGCTGTCCCAAAAGCAGAAAGACACATATGGTATATACTCACTCATATAGACATGTAATATTGGATAAACCTACTAAAATCTGTACATCTAAAGAAACTAATCAAGAGAGAGGACCCTGACTAAAACACTCAATCCCCATCCCGAAAGGCAAAGAGGATGGACATCAGAAGAAGCAGAAGAAGGTAACAGGAACCAAGCTAGGAACTTGCCACAGAGGGCCTCTGAAGGGCTCTGCCCTGCAGACTATCAAAGCAGACACTGAGACTTATGGCCAACTGTTGGGCAGAGTGCATGGAATCTTGTGTAAGAAGTGGGAAATAGTAAGAGCTGGAGAGGACAAGAGCCCTACAAGGAGAGCAACAGAACCAGAAAATTTGAACACAGGGGTCTTCCCAGAGACTTATACTCTAAGTACCATGCATGGAGATAACCCAGAACTCCTGCACAGATGTAGCCCATGGCAGTTTAGGGTCTAAGTGGGTTACATGGTAATGGGAAGAGGGACTGCCTCTGATATAAACTGATTGGCCTGCTCTTTGATCACTTCCACCTGAGGGGGGAGCAGCCTTACCAGGCCACAGAAGATGACAATGCAGCCACTCCTGATGTGATCTGATAGACTAAGATCAGAAGGAAGCAGAGGAGGACCTCCCCTATCAGTGGACTTGGGGAGGGGCATGCATGCAGAAAGGGAGAGAGGGTGGAATCGGGAGGGGAGGAGGAAGGGGCTTATGGGGGGATACAAAGTGAATAAAGTGTAATTAATAAAATAAAATAAAATTTAAAAAAAAGAAAAAAAGGTAAAACAATACAAAAAGCAACAAATTAAGTAATCAAATTAAAAATGGGGTACAGAGACAAACAGAAAATTCTGAATACAGGAATATCAAACGGCAGAACAACACTTAAAAAAAATGTTCAACATCCTTACTCATCAGAGAAATGCAAATCAAAATGAACCTGGTATTTCACTTCACACCCATGAGAATGGTTAAGATAAAAAACTCAAGTGACAACACATGCTGGAGAGGACATGGAGAAAGGGGAACCCTCCTCCATTGCTGGTGGGAATGTAAACTTCACTCAACATCAGTGCTGGGCACTGAACCCTAATCCCTTGTTTAAGATACCTTAACCACTGTGTCGTTCATTTATATTCATAGAAGTGGTTACTAGTTATACTCTTTATACATATTTTGGTGAGTACTGACAGTAGTTTGCCGAGTGTTGACACTGTGTCCTGAGATAATGTTTGTTAAGTACTTAAATACTCAACAGATTTACCTAGATAGTGGACAAAACTGAAATTATTGACATTAATTAATTTTTAAGTTAATGGCTTTCTATTGTTTAAAATTTGTATTCCCTTTAAGGAATATGAGTTTAATTTCCTTCAGAAACTCTGATTCATATATCATAGCTGTTGATTGAGAACCAAATCTATTTGACTCTGTTTCCATGATAATCAATGAATAGTTTACTTCATGTCTGTTCATCTTCAAATACTTAAAAAACTACATACATAGAATCAAAGTGAACAGTGTATTTTTGCTTCATTTATCCTCATTTATATTTATGCATAAACTAAATTCCTTGCTTGCCCTCATCTACTTAACTTCTAAATTTGCTACTTCTAAGCTGAAGCAAATTTAGAATTCTAGCATTAGCCAGGGGGAAGAAATGAAGCCACAAAAAATTGGGTGTAGCTTGACAACTTTTCTCAGTAAGATAGTTTTAAGTCTCAATTCTTTATTCTCTGGAATAATTTTACTTGATTTTAAAGTTTTCTTAAATCCCAGTATGGTGCTGTCATCACAAACATGAATCCTATTTGTCCTCTTGTAAAATAGAAGATTTACAGATACCATATGTTCCCATATGTCATAAATGCTTAAATATTTTGTATTAAATTTTCAAGTAATGCAGACATTTGAAAAAGTTTAATTTCTATAATTTTTACTTCAGAGCATTCTAATCAAACCATCTTCTTTTGTGGTATTTTTTGCTTTATGATTACAAGCATTTTCTCCATTTTAATGACAGGTTAGAGCACAAAATCATTATGCAGATTGTTTTAGAGGAGATCTTGCATTTACATAGCTATATATATAATACTTGCTAATATTGTACTGTGTTTATATATTAAGAATTAACAGAGGTTTACTAACATTTAGATTGTTTAGCATTTAGCCACAGGGAATGTGCAAGCAAAGAAAACCTGAAATGATTATATTAAAAGATGCCTGGAGTCTTACTTTTGTGGAACAAAACCCATTATTAATAAGAATAGACATGATAAAAAGATTTTAAATGTTGGGTGTTTGTCGGTAGCTTGGTTTCCTACAATTGCTATAATTTGGATTATTACATTCTTACCACATTGTGAAATCTTATATCATCTCTATATCCCCTGCTGTTGTTTGTAGGGCGCTAGGCCACAGAGCCATGAAGAAATGTTTACCACTGATTGGGTTTGACCTGGTTTCTTATGTGCATAAAAGACAGGAATAATGTTTATATGTAACATGACATGACAATATTAAACGTGTGTCTTTAAACTAATTTTGTTTTAAAATTGTGATGAGAAAATAAAATAACTTTCATCGTTAAAAAGTAAATCTTCAGTAAGTGGTTTTCTGGGTAAGCAAAAACCTTAAAAAATTCAAATATAGGTAAGGTTACATCCTGACTGCAGTTTCCTCTTTCTTCCCTTCCTCCCCAGTATTTTCCCCCACCTTCCCGCTCCCTGCTCCCCGCTCCCCGCTCCCCGCTCCCCCTCAGAAAAGAACAGGCTTCTCAGGGACATCAACCAAACACCGCATAGCAAGTCACAATAAGACCAGGTACATACCATCACATCAAGGCTGGACAAGTCAACCAGGTGTAAGAAAAGGATCCTACAAGTACGAGCCCCTGCTTCCACTGTTGGGATCCCCACAAGAATACCAAGATATTCAGCCATAACATATATGGACCTAGCTCAGACCCCTATAGGCTTCCTGATCTCTGCATGCTCCCATGAGCCCAAGTCAGTTGATTAGTGGGAAATGGTCTCATGTTCTCATGGCTTCCCTGAACCTTCGGTTCCTCAGATCATTATTTTCCCTCTTCCACTGGACTCCCTGAGCACTGTCTATTGTTTGGCTGTGGGACACTGCATCAGCTCTATCAGTTGCTGGGTGAAATCTCCCTGGCTCTTTGATGACAGTTCTGCTAGGCTCCAGTCCCAGAACACTTGGCAGGCTGGAAACTGTAGGTCAAAGACTTTGTGGCTGGGTTGGTCCCCCAATCCCTCTACTTGAGGCCTTTCCAGGTTACAGAAAATGGCTGGTACAGGAGATCTATGCTCCATGAATAGGAGTCTTTGCTGGGATTACTCTCATAGATTCCTTGGAATTTCCAGTGCAGTAGGTTTTCACCTTACCCCCAAAATAACCCCTCCCAATTCCAGTCATTTATCACAATATTCACATAAACACACACGCACACCAGATCCCTCTTGTTTCCAATTCTCCCATGGTGCCCCAGTCTACCTATTCTATTTTTCCTGCTTAGGGAGGTCATTGCATCTTATATTAAGCTCACCTTGTTAATTATCCTCTCAGGGTCTGTGAACTATAGAATAATTGTCTTTTGCTTTACACCTAATATCCACTTATAAGTGACCACATACCATGTTTGTCTTTCTGGGTCCTGGTTACCTCACTTAGCATGATCTTTTCTAGTTCCATCCATTTACCTGCAAGTTTCATGATGACATTTTTTTAACAGCTGAGTAATACTCCATTTTGAAAATGTACCACATTTTCTTTATCCATTCTTTGGTTAAGGGACATGTATGGTATCCCCAGTTTCTGGATATTATAAATAAAGCTGTTAAGAACATAGCTGAACAAGTGTCTTTGTGGTAGGACATCATTTGAGTGTATACCCAGAAGTGGTATAGCTGCGTCTTGAGGTAGATAGATTACCAATTTTCTGAGAAACTGACATTTCCAAATTAGTTGTACAAGTTTGTGCTCCCATCAGAAATGGCATACTGAGTTCTTCTTGCTCCACAACTTAGCCACCATATGCTGTCACTTGTGTTATCTTAGCCATTTTTACTGGTTTAAAATGGAATCTAAAAGTCATTTTGATTTGCTTTTCCTTGATTGCTAAGGATGTTGAACATTTCTTTAAGTGTTTCTCAGCTATTTGAGATTCCTCTACTCAGAATTCTCTGTTTAGATCGTATCCCCCCCCACACAAAAAAGAGATCTGTATCTGATTTTTAATTGTATCATTTGGTATGTTGATATCTAGTTTCCTGAGCTCTTTAAATAGTTTGAATATCAGCCCTCTGTTGTATGTAAAGTTGGTGAAAACCTTTTACCATTTGTGGGTTGTCCAATTGATGGTGTCATTTGTTTCACAGTTTTTCAGTTTCATGAGGTCCCATCTGTTAATTGTTGATCTTTTTTTTTGCATTTTTTTATTTTATTAATTACACTTTATTCATTTTGTATCCCGCCATAAACCCCTTCCTCCTCCCCTCCTGATCCCAGCCTCCCTCCCCTTTTTGCATGCATGCCACTCCCCAAGTCCACTGATAGGGGAGGTTCACCTCTCCTTTCTGATCTTAGTCTATCAGTTCTCATCAAAATTGGCTTCATTGTCCTCTACCATGGCCTGGTAAGGCTGCTCCCCCCTCAGGGGGAGGTGATCAAAGAGCAGATTATGTCAGAGGCAGTCCCTCTTTCCATTACTATGTAACCCACTTGGACACTGAACTGCCATGGGCTACATCTGTGCAGTAGTTCTAGGTTATCTCCATGAATAGTCCTTGGTTGGAGTATGAGTCTCTGGGAAGTTCTCTGTGTTCAAATTATCTTGTTCTGATCCTCGTTTAGAAAGACAGATAGGATGCGCATTGAACATATGACAGGAGTCTACTGAGCGCATTTGAAAGACTCTAACTAGCAGTGTTTTCAAAGCAAAGACTCATGACCAAACCTTTGGCAGAGTACAGATGATCATAAGAAAGAAGGGGAGTTAGTCTGATGAGGAAAGGATAGGAGCTCCACAAGGACCAAAGATATCTGGGCACAGGGTCTTTTCTGAGACTGACATGCAACCAAGGACCATGTATGAATGTAACCTAGAACCTCTGCTCAGATGTAGCCTGTGGTAGCTCTGTAACCAATTGGCTTCCCATAGTGAGGGGAACAAGAACTATTTCTAACAGGAACTCAATGACTGGCTCTTTGGCCTCCCCACCCCCCAAGGGAGGAACAGTCCTGTTAGGCCACAGAGGAGAGCTTTGCAGCCAGTCCTGAAGATACCTGATGAAAGAGGATCAGATGAATGGGGAGGAGGTCCCCCCTATCAGTGGACTTGGCAAGGGGCACGGTGGATTTGAGGGAGGGAGGGATGGACTGGGAGGGAATGAGGGATCTGGACACGGCTGGGATACAGAGTTAATAAAATGTAACTGATGAGAAAAAAATAAAATTAAAAAAAAATTATCTTGTTCTGTTGCTCTGCATGTGGAGTTCCCGTCCCCTCCAGCTCTTACTATTTCCCACTTCTTACATAAAATTCCATTCACTCTGCCCATCAGTTGTCCATCAGGCTCAGCATCTGCTTTGACAGTCTATACTGCAGAGGCTTTCAGAGGCCCTCTGTGGCAGGTTCCAAGGTTGTTTCCTGTTTTCTTCTGGCTTCCAGAGGCCCTCTGTAGTAGGTTCTGAGGTTGTTTCCTATTTTCTTCTGCTGATGTCCATCCTCTTTGCCTTTCAGGATGGGGATTGAACATTTTAGTTAGGGTCCTCTCTTTTGCTTAGTTTGTTTAGATGTACAGATTTTAGTGGGTTTATTCTATGTTGTATGTTTATATGAGTGAGTATATACCATGAGTGTCTTTTTGCTTCTGGGACAACTCACTCAGGATGATCCTTTCCAGGTCCCACCATTTACCTGCAAATTTCATGATTTCCTTATTTTTCATTGCTGAGTAATACTCCATTGTATAGATGTACCACTGTTTCTGCATCCGTTTTTCAGTTGGGCATTTGTGCTGTTTCCAGCTTCTGGCTATTACAAATAAAGCTGCTACAAACATGGTTGAGCAAATGTCCTTTTTGTGTACTTGAGCCTCTTTTGGGTATATGCCTAGGAGTGGTATGGCTGGATCTTGAGGAAGCGCTATTCCTAGTTGTCTGAGAAAGCGCCAGATTGATTTCCAGAGTGGTTGTACCAGTTTACATTCCCACCAGCAGTGGAGAAGGATTCCCCTTTCTCCACAACCTCTCCAGCATGTGTTGTCCCTTGAGTTTTTCTTTTTTTTTTTTTTCGTATTTTATTTTTTTCTTATCTGTTACATTTTATTAACTCTGTACCCCAGCCGTGTCCTGATCCCTCATTCCCTCCCAGTCCCTTCCTCCCTCCCTCCTCTCCACCGTGCGCCTTGCCAAGTCCACTGATAGGGGGGACCTCCTCCCCATTCATCTGATCCTGTTTTATCAGGTATCTTCAGGACTGGCTGCAAAGCTCTCCTCTGTGGCCTAACAGGACTGCTCCTCCCTGGGGGGGTGGGGAGGCCAAAGAGCCAGTCATTGAGTTCCTGTTAAAAATAGTCCTTGTTCCCCTCACTATGGGAAACCAATTGGTTACTGAGCTACCACAGGCTACATCTGAGCAGAGGTTCTAGGTTACATTCATACATGGTCCTTGGTTGCATGTCAGTCTCAGAAAAGACCCTGTGCCCAGATATCTTTGGTCCTTGTGGAGCTCCTATCCTTTCCTCATCAAACTAACTCCCCTTCTTTCTTATGATTCCCTGTACTCTGCCAAAGGTTTGGTCATGAGTCTTTGCTTTGAAAACACTGCTAGTTAGAGTCTTTCCAATGCACTCAGTAGACTCCTGTCATACGTTCAATGCACATCCCATCTGTCATACTAAACGAGGATTGATCATCTTACCCCATGTCCACTCTCTTGATTATCTTTTATAGGTGTACAGATTTCATTATGTTTATTATATCTTATAGGTCTATATAAGTGAGTATATACCGTGTTTGTCTTTCTCCTTCTGGGATAATTCACTCAGGATGATCTTTTCTAGGTCCCACCATTTACCTGCAAATTTCATAATTTCCTCCTTTTTGATTGCTGAGTAGTATTCCAGTTCCTTGAGTTTTTCATCATGGCCATTCTGATGGGTGTAAGGTGAAATCTTAGGGTTGTTTTGATTTGCATTTCCCTAATGGCTAATGAGGTTGAGCATTTCTTTAAGTGCTTCTCTGCCATTCGAAATTCCTCTACAGAGAATTCTCTCTTTAGCTCTGTTCCCCATTTTTTAAGTGGATTACTTGGTTTGTTGCTTTTCAGCTTGTTTAGTTCTTTATATATATTGGATATGAGTCCTCTGTCAGCTAAAGTGTTGATGATGATTCTTTCCCAATCTGTAGGCAGTTGCATTGTTTTGATGACTGTGTCCTTTGCTTTACAGAAGCTTTTCAATTTCATGAGGTCCCATTTATTAATTGGTGCTCTTAGAGCCTGTGCTGTTGGTGTTCTGTTCAGGAAGTTTTCTCCTGTACCAATGAGTTCTAGGGTATTCCCCACTTTTTTTTCTAGCCGATTTAATGTGTCTGGTTTTATGTTGAGGTCTTTGATCCACTTGGACTTCAGTTTTGTGCAGGGTGATAAGTATGTATCTATTTTCATTTTTCTACATGTAGACATCCAGTTGGACTAGCACCATTTGTTGAAGATGCTATCTTTTTTCCATTGTATGGTTTTGGCATCTTTGTCAAAAATCAGGTGTCCATAAGTGTGTGGGTTTATTTCTGGGTCTTCTGTTAGATTCCATTGATCCACCATTCTGTTTCTATGCCAGTACCATGCAGTTTTTATAACTGTTGCTCTATAGTACAGCTTGAGATCAGGGATGGAGATACCTCCAGAAGATCTTTTATTGTAGAGGATTGTTTTAGCAATTCTCGGTTTCTTGTTATTCCATACGAAGTTGAGAATTTTTCTTTCAAGGTCTGTAAAGAATTGTGTTGGCAATTAGATGGGAATTGCATTAAATCTGTAGATTGCTTTTGGTAAGATGGCCATTTTTACTATGTTAATCCTGCCAAGCCATGAGCATGGGAGATCTTTCCATCTTCTCATATCATCCTCTAATTCTTTCTTCAGAGGCTTGAAATTTTTTTCATACAAGTCTTTGACTTGCTTGGTTAGGTTTACACCAAGGTACTTTATGTCATTTGTGGCTATTGTAAATGGTGTTTTTTCTCTAATTTCTTTCTCAGCCCTTTTGTCTTTTGTATACAGGAGTGCTACTGATTTTTTTGAGTTAATTTTGTATCAGGCCACTTTGCTGAAGGTGTTTATCAGCTGTAGGAGTTCCCTGGTAGAGTTTTTGGGGTCACTCATATATACTATCATATCATCTGCAAATAGTGATAACTTGACTTCTTAGTTTCCCATCTGTATCCCCTTGATCTCCTTCAACTGTCTTATTGCTCTAGGAAGGACTTCCAGAACTATGTTGAAGAGATATGGAGAGAGTGGGCAGCCTTGTCTTGTCCCTGATTTCAGTGGGATTGATTTAAGTTTCTCTCCATTTAGTTTGATGTTGGCTATAGGCTTGCTGTATATCGCCTTTACTATGTTTAGATTTGTGCCTTCTTTTTTTTTTTAATATAATTTTTATTTTTTTTCTTTGTTTTTAATTTTATTTTTTTCTTATCAGTTACATTTTATTAATGTAACTGTCCTGTGTCCCGATCCCTCATTCCCTCCTAGTCCCTCCCTCCCTCATCTCCACCGTGCCCCTTGCCAAGTCCACTGATAGGTGGGACCCCCATTCATCTGATCCTGTTTTATCAGGTATCTTCAGGACTGACTGCAAAGCTCTCCTCTGTGCCCTAACAGGACTGCTCCTCCCTTGGGGGGTGGGGAGGCCAAAGAGGCAGTCATTAAGTTCTTGTTAGAAATAGTCCTTGTTCCCCTCACTATGGGAAACCAATTGGTTACAGAGCTACCACAGGCTACATCTGAGCAGAGGTTCTAGGTTACATTCATACATGGTCCTTGGTTGCATGTCAGTCTCAGAAAAGACCCTGTGCCCAGATATCTTTGGTCCTTGTGGAGCTCCTATCCTTTCCTCATCAGACTAACTCTCCTTTTTTCTTATGATTCCCTGTACTCTGCCAAAGGTTTGGTCATGAGTCTTTGCTTTGAAAACACTGCTAGTTAGAGTCTTTCCAATGCGCTCAGTATACTCCTGTCAATGTTCAATGCACATCCTATCTGTCTTTCAAAACGAGGATTGATAATCTTACCCCATGTCTGCTCTCTTGATTATCATTTTTAGGTGTATAGATTTCATTATGTTTATCATATCTTATAGGTCTATATAAGTGAGTATATACCGTGTTTGTCTTTCTCCTTCTGGGATATTTCACTCAGGATGATCTTTTCTAGATCCCACCATTTGCCTGCAAATTTCATGATTTCCTCCTTTTTGATTGCTGAGTAGTATTCCATTGTGTAAAAATACCACAATTTCTGTACCCATTCCACCATTGATGGACATCTGGGTTGTTTCCAGGTTCTGGCTATTACAAATAAAGCTGCTATAAACATGGTTGAGCAAATATCCCTTTTGTGTACTTGAGCAAACTTTGGGTATATACCTAGCAGTGGTATAGCTGGGTCTTGAGGAAGCACTACTCCTAATTGTCTTAGAAAGCGCCAGATAGATTTCCAGAGTGGTTGAACCAGTTTACATTCCTACCAGCAGTGGAGGAGGGTTCCCCTTTCTTCACAACCTCTCCAGCATGTGTTGTCCCTTGAGTTTTTCATTTTGGCCATTCTGATGGGTGTAAGGTGATATCTCAGGGTCGTTTTGATTTGCATTTCCCTGATGGCTAATGAGGATGAGCATTTCTTTAAGTGTTTCTCTGCCATTCGATATTCCTCTGTCAAGAATTCTCTGTTTAGCTCTGTTCCCCATTTTTTAATTGGATTACTTGGTTTGCTGCTTTTCAGCTTCTTTATTTCTTTGTATATACTCGATATTAGTCCTCTGTCAGATAAAGGGTTGGTGAAGATTCTTTCCCAATCTGTAGGCAGGCGTTTTGTTTTGATGACAGTGTCCTTTGATTTATAGAAGCTTTTCAGTTTCATGAGGTCCCATTTATTGATTGTTGCTCCTAGAGCCTGTGCTGTTGGTGTTCTGTTCAGGAAGTTTTCTCCTGTGCCAATGAGTTCCAGGCTGTTCCCCACTTTTTCTTCTAACAGATTTAGAGTATCTGGTTTTATGTTGAGGTCTTTGATCCACTTGGACTTTAGTTTTGTGCAGGGTGATAAATATGGATTTATTTTCATTTTTCTGCATGTGGACATCCAGTTGGACCAGCACCATTTGTTGAAGATGCTGTCTTTTTTCCATTGAATGGTTTTGGCTGCTTTGTCAAAAATCAAGTATTCATAGGTGTGTGGGTTTATTTCTGGGTCTTCTATGCAGTTCCATTGATCCTCCTTTCTGTTTTTATGCCAATACCATACAGTTTTTATTTCTATTGCTCTGTAGTACAACTTGAGATCTGGGATGGAGATTCCTCCAGATGATCTGTTGTTGTACAGGATTGTTTTGGAGATTCTGGGTTTTTTGTTTCTCCATATGAAGCTGAGAATCTTTTTTTCAAGGTCTGTAAAGAATGGAGTTGGCATTTTGATGGGAATTGCATTGAATCTGTAGATTGCTTTTGGCAAGCTGGCCATTTTCACAATGTTAATCCTACCAATCCATGAGCATGGTAGATCTTTCCAACTTCTGAGATCTTTTTCAATTTCTTTCTTCAGAGACTTGAAGTTTTCCTCAAACAGATCTTTCACTTGCTTGGTTAGTGTCACCCCAAGGTACTTTATGTGGTTAGTGGCTATTGTGAAGGGTGTTGTTTCCCTAATTTTTTTCTCAGCCATTTTGTCTTTGGTATACAAGAGGGCTTCTGATTTTTTTGAGTTGATTTTGTATCCTGCCACTTTGCTGAAGGTGTTTATCAGCTGAAGAAGTTCTCTGGTTGAATCTTTGGGTTCGCTCATGTATACTATCATATCATCTGCAAATAGTGACACTTTGACCTCTTCCTTTCCAATTTGTATCCCCTTGATCTCCTTTAGTTGTCTTATTGCTCTGGCTAGGACTTCAAGTACAATGTTAAAGAGATATGGAGAGAGTGGGCAGCCTTGTCTTGTCCCTGATTTCAGTGGGATTGCTTTAAGTTTCTCTCCATTGACTATGATGTTGGCTATAGGCTTGCTGTATATTGCCTTTACCATCTTTAGGTATGTGCCTTGTATCCCTGATCTCTCCAAGACTTTAAACATAAATGGGTGTTGGACTTTGTCAAATGCTTTTTCAGCATCTAAGGAGATGATCATGTGGTTTTTCTCCTTCATTTTGTTTATGTGGTGGATTACATTGATGGATTTCCGTATGTTGAACCACCCTTGCATTCCTGGGATGAAGCCTACTTGGTCATGGTGGATGATATCTTTGATGTGTTCTTGGATTCGGTTTGCAAGTATTTTATTGAGTATTTTTGCATCAATGTCTATAAGAGAGATAGGTCTGAAGTTCTCTTTTTTTGTTGGATCTTTGTGTGGTTTAGGTATCAAAGTGACTATGGCTTCATAGAATGAGTTTGGTAGTGTTCCTTCTATTTCTATTTTGTGGAATAGTTTGAGGAGAATTGGTGTTAGTACTTCTTTGAAGGTCTTGTAGAATTCTGCGCTGAAGCCATCTGGTCCAGGGCTTTTTTTGGAGGGGAGACTGTTAATGACTGCTTCAATTTCCTTGGGAGATATAGGACTATTCAGTCTTTCTACCTGATCTTGACTTAATTTTGGTAGATGGAATCTGTCAAGAAAGTTATCCATTTCATTTAGATTTTCAAATTTTGTGCCATATAGGCTTTTGTAGTATGACCTAATAATCGTTTGGATTTCCTCAGTGTCTGTAGTTATGTCCCCATTTTCCT
>NW_026596091.1:20256449-20341113 GCF_907164565.1 Psammomys obesus | reverse complement strand
AGCATTTCTTTAAGTGTTTCTCTGCCATTCGATGTTCCTCTTTCGAGAATTCTCTGTTTAGCTCTGTTCCCCATTTTTTAAGTGGATTACTTGGTTTGTTGCTTTTCTGCTTCTTTAGTTCTTTATATATACTTGATATTAGCCCTCTGTCAGATAAAGGGTTGGTGAAGATTCTTTCCCAATCTGTAGGCTGTCTATTTGTTTTGATGACAGTGTCTTTTGCTTTACAGAAGCTTTTCAGTTTCATGAGGTCCCATTTATTGATTGTTGCTCTTAAAGCCTGTGCTGTTGGTGTTCTGTTCAGGAAGTTGTCTCCTGTGCCAATGAGTTCTAGGCTGTTTCCCAATTTTTTTTCCAGCTGATTTAGAGTATCTGGTTTTATGTTGAGGTCCTTGATCCACTTGGACTTTAGTTTTGTGCAGGGTGATAAATATGGATCTATTTTCATTTTTCTGCATGTAGACATTCAGTTGGTCCAGCACCATTTGTTGAAGATGCTGTCTTTTTTCCATTGAATGGATTTGGCTTCTTTGTCAACTATTGAGTATTCATAGGTGTGTGGGTTTATTTCTGGGTCTTCTATGCGATTCCATTGATCCTCCTTTCTGTTTCTATGCCAATACCATGCAGTTTTTATTACTGTTGCCCTGTAGTACAGGTTGAGATCGGGAATGGAGATACCTCCAGATGATCTGTTGTTGTACAGGATTGTTTTGGAGATTCTGGGTGTTTTGTTTCTCCATATGAAGCTGAGAATCTTTTTTTCAAGGTCTGTAAAGAATGGAGTTGGCATTTTGATGGGAATTGCATTGAATCTGTAGATTGCTTTTGGCAGGATGGCCATTTTCACAATGTTAATCCTACCAATCCATGAGCACGGGAGATCTTTCCATCTTCTGAGATCTTCTTCAATTTCTTTCTTCAAAGACTTGAAGTTTTTCTCAAACAGGTCTTTCACTTGCTTGGTTAGAGTCACACCAAGGTACTTTATGTTATTAGTGGCTATTGTGAAGGGTGTTGTTTCCCTAATTTTTTTCTCAGCCATTTTGTCTTTGGTATACAAGAGGGCTTCTGATTTTTTTGAGTTGATTTTGTATCCTGCCACTTTGCTGAAGGTGTTTATCAGCTGAAGAAGTTCTCTGGTTGAATCTTTGGGTTCGCTCATGTATACTATCATATCATCTGCAAATAGTGACACTTTGACCTCTTCCTTTCCAATTTGTATCCCCTTGATCTCCTTTAGTTGTCTTATTGCTCTGGCTAGGACTTCAAGTACAATGTTAAAGAGATATGGAGAGAGTGGGCAGCCTTGTCTTGTCCCTGATTTCAGTGGGATTGCTTTAAGTTTCTCTCCATTGACTATGATGTTGGCTATAGGCTTGCTGTATATTGCCTTTACCATCTTTAGGTATGTGCCTTGTATCCCTGATCTCTCCAAGACTTTAAACATAAATGGGTGTTGGACTTTGTCAAATGCTTTTTCAGCATCTAAGGAGATGATCATGTGGTTTTTCTCCTTCAGTTTGTTTATGTGGTGGATTACATTGATGGATTTCCGTATGTTGAACCACCCTTGCATTCCTGGGATGAAGCCTACTTGGTCATGGTGGATGATATCTTTGATGTGTTCTTGGATTCGGTTTGCAAGTATTTTATTGAGTATTTTTGCATCAATGTCTATAAGAGAGATAGGTCTGAAGTTCTCTTTTTTTGTTGGATCTTTGTGTGGTTTAGGTATCAAAGTGACTGTGGCTTCATAGAATGAGTTTGGTAGTGTTCCTTCTGTTTCTATTTTATGGAATATTTTGAGGAGAATTGGTGTTAGTACTTCTTTGAAGGTCTTGTAGAATTCTACGCTGAAGCCATCTGGTCCAGGGCTCTTTTTGGAGGGGAGACTGTTAATGACTGCTTCAATTTCCTTGGGAGATATAGGACTATTCAGTCTTTTTACCTGATCTTGACTTAATTTTGGTAGATGGAATCTGTCAAGAAAGTTATCCATTTCATTTAGATTTTCAAATTTTGTGCCATATAGGCTTTTGTAGGATGACCTAATAATCGTTTGGATTTCCTCAGTGTCTGTAGTTATGTCCCCATTTTCCTTTCTGATTTTGCTGATTTGTATGGTTTCTCTCTGCTTTTTAGTTAGTTTGGCTAAGGGTTTGTCTATCTTGTTGATTTTCTCAAAGAACCAGCTTTTTGTTTCATTGATTCTTTGGATAATTTTATTTGTTTCTAATTGATTGATTTCTGCCCTTAGTTTGATTATTTCCAGCCGTCTTCTCCTCTTGGGTGTATCTGCTTCTTTTTTTCTAGGTTTTTCAGTTGGGCCATTAAGTCGTTTGTATGTGATGTTACGGATTTCTTCTTGTAGGCACTTAGTGCTATGAATTTTCCTCTGAGCACTGCTTTCAATGTGTCCCATAAATTTGGGTATGTTGTGCCTTCATTTTCATTGAATTCTAGAAAGTCTTTAATTTCTTTCTTTATTTCTTCCTTGACCCAGCTGTCATTGAGTAGTAAGTTGTTCAGTTTCCATGTGCGTGTTGGCTTTTTGTTGTTTCTGTTGTTGTTGATGTCCAGCTTTAGTCCATGGTGGTCAGATAGTATACAAGGGATTATTTCAATCCTTTTGTATCTGTTGAGACTTGCTTTGTGACCAACTATATGGTCTATTTTGGAGAAGGTTCCATGTGGTGCTGAAAAGAAGGTGTACTCTTTTGAGTTTGGGTGAAAAGATCTGTAGACATCTATTAGGTCCATTTGATTCAGGGATTCTGTGAGTGCTTTTATTTCCCTATTTGGTGTCTGTCTAGTTGATCTGTCCCTTGATGAGAGTGGGGTGTTGAAGTCTCCCACTATTAAGGTATTAGGATCAATGTATGATTTAAGCTTTAATATTGTTTCATTTACAAATGTAGGTGCTCTTGTATTTGGGGCATAGATATTCAAATTTGTGATGTCCTCTTGTTGGATTTTTCCTTTGATGAGAATATAGTGGCCCTCCTTATCTTTTTTGATTAACTTGGGTTGAAAGTCTATTTTATTAGATATTAGGATGGCTACTCCAGCTTGTTTTCTGGAACCATTTGCTTGAAAAACATTTTTCCAGCCCTTTACTCTGAGGTAGTGTTTATCTTTGTTGCATAGGTGTGTTTCTTGGATGCAACAGAATGTTGGGTCCTGTTTCCGTAACCATTCTGTTAGCCTGTGTCTTTTTATTGGTGAGTTGAGTCCATTAATATTGATAGATAATATTGACCAATGCATGTTAGTTCCTTTTGTAATGGAGTCGATGATCTTACCTTGTTTCATTGCTTGTTTTCTTTTCATTTTTGTTGGGACATTATCTGTATGCCCTGTTTTCTTGGGTGAATTCGTTTTCGTTGGATTGGAGTTTTCCTTCTAGTATCTTCTGTAGGGTTGGTTTGCTGTATAGATATTGCGTAAATTTAGTTTTGTCATGGAATATTTTGTTTTCTCCATCTATGTTGATTTAAAGCTTTGCAGGGTATAGTAGTCTCGGTTGACATTTGTGATCTCTTAGAGTCTCCATCATGCTTGCCCAGGCCCTTCTGGCTTTCATAGTTTCTGATGAGAAGTCTGGTGTGATTCTGATAGGTCTACCTTCATATGTTACTTGGCCTTTTTCCCTTGCTGCTTTTAATATCTTTTCTTTGTTCTGTAGATTTACTGTTTTGACTATGATGTGACCCTTGCTGCTTTTAATATCTTTTCTTTGTTCTGTAGATTTACTGTTTTGACTATGATGTGACGTGATGTGTTTCTTTTCTGGTCTAGTCTATTTGGTGTTCTGTAGGCCTCTTGTATATTTATGGACATCTCTTTCTTTAAGTTGGGAAAATTTTCTTCTATGATTTTTTTGAAAATATTTTCTGGACCTTGGAGCCTGGAGTCTTCTTTTTCATCAATTCCTATTATTCTTAGATTTTGTCTTTTCATAGCATCCTTGATTTCTTGGATATTTTGTGATTGGAATTTTTCTGATTTTATTTTTTCTTTGAGAGAAGTATCAATTTCTGCAAGTGTGTCTTCAGCTCCAGAGATTCTCTCTTCCATCTCTTGTATTCTGTTTGTGATGCTTACTTTTGTGGTTCCTGATCTTTTCTCCAAGTTCTCCAGCTCAAGAGTTTTCTCATTTTGTGTTTTCTTTATTGATTCTAATTCTGTTTTCATGCCTTGCACCATTTCTTTCAACTGTTTGAATTTGGATTCCTGTCTCTCTACGATGGACTCTATTTCTTTGTTCATTTCCTTTTTGTATGCCACTAATTTTTTCTCTACTTGTGCCTCTATTTGTTTGGCTATGTTTGCCTGTGTTTCTTTAAGGGTTTGTCTATTTCTTCTTTCTTTACCTCCAATTGACTGGCCAACTCTTTGAAATATTTGTTCATTTCCTCCTTATGAGCCTCAAATAATTGAGCAAGCATGGCTTTAAGGTCATTTTCCTGTGCTTCTGATGAATTGGAGTATCCATCGATTTTGGGGTTTGCTGGTGAAGTCATGATGTCCTGATTTATGTTGGAAGTGTTCTTTCGCCTACCCCTGGCCATTGGCTTATCTGAGACCTTCCCTGTTTGTTTTGGATTCTGCCGATCAGACTGGTACTGTCTCTCTCTCGAGTCTGGAGAATTCTTCAGGAAGTTGAGAGAGGTCCCGTGTCCTTAGCGTGTGCTGAGGACTAGCTGTACCTGTGGGAGGAAAGTACACAGGCGCAAACAGAGGCAAATGCAAGCGTGTGTGCGTGCGTGTGTATATGTGTGTGTGTGTGTAAGTGGGTGTGGGCGTGTGTCTCGAGGGACAGAGTGATGGCTAATGTTGAACCCTTGAGTGTGTGGGAGGGGCTCTGCAATGTATATGTCGCAGGCGCTAGTGATGATCGCAGCGCAATTTCTGGCATTAACTGCCTTAACTCCTCAATTAGACCCACAGAGCAGGAACTTCAATGTTCCAAGTGCCCCTCTGTTTCCCAAAGTGGGTATATGGGTGGGAGGGGGTTCGATGCCTGGCTTCTGTTTTAGAAGAACCCAGGATCAGTGGAGCTGCAGATTCTCAAGGGTGCACTCACTTACAGGCAGGACACTTGGCAGAGATCGGCGTATCTGGGCTCTCTGCTCTCTGGTTTGGCCCTGCTTCTTTGATGTGCTCCGCCAGTTCCGTGCTGCTGTCACTGCCAGGTTATGAGGTCTTGCTGCAGCTGGAGATTTCAGGGTGGTCACGTCAGTGGGAATCGGGGTAACCAGCCTTTCTGTTCTCGGTTTGGCCCTGGTTAGTCTTAAACTGGAGGGCTGATGTGCCCCGCCAGCTCAGTGCTGCTCCGCCGCCAGGTTAGAAAGTCCCATTGTAACTGGAGACTGGGTTGCTAGTCCAGATGCTTTCTGGGAAGTCCTGGGGTCTCTTTACTGTGCTCTCCAAGCTTCGGAGGCCCAGCGCCTGGTGTGTCTAGCTTGTATGGCATTTCTGTCTGGTTTTGGTGAGTATATAGCGTATTCTCTGTCACTGTGGGATTGGGCGGGCCGTACCGTCAGTGATGGCGCTCCTGCGGAGCTAGTATGGCGTCTATCAGACTCAAGTCCTGGGAGGATGGTGCAGCCGCCGCGTGAATCTGGGGCTCGAAGACACAGTACTGCTGGCCTTTGCCGATAAAGGGCTTGGGGCTCCGCCTCAGTGGCTGCAGGCCCCAGGCAGTTAGGTCTGCACTGAGAAAGGCGAGTCTGCTGTGCCGAGGAGGAGGGAGGTCTGGGGGAGGGGGGTGCCGAGAGATCAAAGGATCGTTTCTCACCTTCCCCAAACAAGTCCCTGGGTGACCCGAGACCAAGGTTTTCACCTCCTGCGATGTTCCCTGTTGTTTAGAAAGTCTCTCCGTTGTTTCCCTGGCTTCAGAAGTTCTTCCACTCATCAACTCGGAACTTTATCTCTTCCACAGCTCGGAAACTGTGTGTGCTAGTCGCCATCTTGGCTCCGCCCCCCCCCCCCCCCCCCCCCCCCGTGTGGACATTTCTTTGAGAGCTTTGTGCATTTCTTCTCTGTTTGCCTCAATTTTTGTGGTCATTTCTCTGAGAGCACGATTTGTTTCCTCTTGGTTAGTCTCGATTTCTTTGTTTATTTCTCTGAGGGCTTTGTTCATTTCATCTCTATGGGCCTCTAATAGCTGGAGAAACATAGTTTTGAGGTCATTTTCTTGTATATCTAGTGAATTGAAGTGTCCATTGTTTTGTGGGGTTGCTGGTGAGGTGATTATGTCCTGATTTTTGTTGGGAGTGTTCTTATGTCTGCCTCTAGCCATCTGGTTATTTATAATCCTCACTGGTTGTTCCTCAAGATTGTAGTTTGGGCTATGATTTTCTCTTTCTGTTTTCTGGACTGTTTTTTGAGGAAGATGAGAGAGGTTCACTGCTTTGGGAGTGTGCACTGTGTTTTCAGTTTTGCCTAAGTAAAGAATGTGATGCTGACACTATTCCCACACGCTTTTAGCGGGCCCAGTGTGCATGCGCAGATTCTCTGACTATTGCAGTGGCCTGCAAGCCACTGACTGAGATCCAGGGATTGTTTGCCTGGATTGCCCTGGTGGACCCACAAGGCAGAGGCTTCAATGTTGGGGTCCCTATCCCAAAAATCCCTCTGATGCCCACACTAGGAGTGTGGGTGGCAGGGATCTCGTCTGGTTGCTTCTGTGGAGAGGCCCTGGGTCTGGGGCAATCTCTTCCTAGAAGGCTCACTCACTCTCTTGCAGGATCAGTTGGAATGCACAGGGGTTCCCCTTGCTCACAACTCTCAATTTTGGTCCTGCTGCGGAAGTGCACGGATAGGCTAATAGTCATCTCTGTGACACTGTGGCCGCAGGACTCGGTGACCACCTTTTCTATGTGCTGCCTCTTTGTCCTTTCCCTCTGCCAGGAGGGGTTATGTTGACTGGTCCCTGGTTGGCACGGGAAAGAGTTAGGGTGAGTGTACTCAATCCCAGATCCCGGGCCCAGATCTCTCTACCAGAAGCAGCCTAGCGGTAGAATCTATGTTTGCTGATCCCAAGAAAGTACTGGGTAGGGTTGAATGTCCTCAGATCCAGAGCTTGGGTTTCTCTGCTAGGGGCTGCTGGGTGAGCTGGAGAGAGGGTGCTGTGTCCTTGGCAGGCTGCCTCTCTGTCCTTCCCCTCTGACCTTCTCCTCTGCTAGGGCAAGCTTATGGAGGTGCTCTCAGGGTGTGCCAGCAGGGGTTGGGGCTTCTCAGTCAGATCCTGAGCCCTGAACTGGCAACGTTTCTCTGCCGGGGGGGGGGGGGCGCCAGTGATAGAACTTGCTGCTAGACCTTATTGCGCTGGACCCAGGATAATCTCAGGACATGTAGAATGACCACAGTCCCAGATTGCGAGCTGTAGTTTGTTTGCTAGGAGCGGTCAGCAGCCCTGGAGTTCCGGCACTGTGAAGCCGCTGTGCACCTCTTTATCCTTCTGCTCCTCTGCGGCAGGGTGATGGCGGCATTTGGGGGAGTGCCCGAAAGGATTGGGTTTTCTCAGCCCTGATCTCGGGTTGGGGTACAGACAATGTGGTCTGTACACATTCTGCTGGATGCCTCCTGCCTACTTGGAAGAGGGAGTAGGGATTTTGAGCTGGGAGTGCAGCTGCTATCGGCCCATGGCGGGAGCTCAGTTGTGATGGCGGCAGGTACCCACCGTGGTCAGAGAGACCTTCCAGGGAAAGACTGGGTGACCCGTGACCAGTCTGGCAACTTTCCTTCCCCATGGGGTTTTTTTTGCGACTGGGACTCCCAGTCTTAGGCCCCTTGTGCCCACCAATCAGCCTGGGAAATTAATCGGGACAAGCAGGCTTGCGGCACCAGCCTGGAGACCCAAAGCCCGCGTTAGCTGGGTTCTCTTCCGGGTTCTGGCTGGGCAGCCGAGAGTGGACCCAACTGATTCCCACGCTGTGGGAGCCTCCTCCTCACCTGGGAAACATGATCAATCGCTGTTGTTTTAGGGCCCAGAGTTCAGTCTCCTGGTCACTGCATGGAGTGTGTTGTCCCGCTTCTCAGACACAGTGTTCTCCTGGTGCTGCCATCTTGGCCCCTCAGACCTATAATCGATATGTGCCTTCCTAGTGCCTGTACTAATGGTGTTTTGTTCAGGAAGTTTTCTCCGGTACCAATGCATTCAAGGCTCTTCCCGAGTTTTTCATCTAACATGCTCAGTGTATTTGGTTTTATGGTGAGGTCTTTGATCTACTTGGAATTGAGTTTTGTGCAGGGTGATGGATATGGCTCCATTTGTTTTCCACAAATGCAGACAGACATCCAGTTAGACCTCACTTGATGAAGAAGCATTCTTTTTCCATGTATATTTTTGGCTTCTTTATCAAACATTTGTTGTCCTTCGATGTGTGTAGTTAAGTCTGGATCTACAGTGTGATTCCATTGACCAATGTGTCTGTTTTTATGACAATACTAGAAGATCCTTTTACTTAGTTTCCTTTTGTTGTCTCAGAAATCAATCATTTACAGTTTGTATAATTACTTGTTCCAAGTGTTTTATCTTTATAAATACAGTAATTCTCATAATAAACTTTCATGTTCCAAGAAAAGAAAAATCTTCATTATTTTCTTTTTTTAATATTTTTTTATTTTTTATTTTTTTTACCAGTTTTGCCAGAAATTTTTTTTTAAATTTTTTATTTAACTTTTATTAATTACACTTTATTCATTTTGTATCCCCCCATAAGCCCCTCACTCCTTCCCCCGGTCTCACCCTCCGCCCCATTTCTGCATGCATGCCCCTCCCCAAATCCACTGATAGGGGAGGTCCTCCTCTCCTTCTTTCTGATCTTAGTCTATCAGTTCTCATCAGAAGTGGCTGCATTGTCAGGGTTCTAGGTTATCTCCATGAATAGTCCTTGGTTGGAGTATAAGTCTCTGGGAAGTTCGCTGTGTTCAAATTTTCTTGTTCTGTTGCTCTCCTTGTGGAGTTCCTTTCCTCTCCAGCTCTTACTATTTCCCACTTCTTACATAAAATTCCATTCACTCTGCCTGACAGTTGGCCATCAGGTTCAGCATCTGCTTTGACATTCTGCAGGGCAGAGGCTTTCAGAGGCCCTCTTTGGCAGGTTCCTAGGTTGTTTCCTGTTTTCTTCTTTGTCCATCCTCTTTGCCTTTCAGGATGGGGATTGAACATTTTAGTTAGGGTCCTCTCTTTTGCTTAGTTTGTTTAGATGTACCGATTTTAGTGGGTTTATCCTATGTTGTATGTTTATATGAGTGAGTATATACTGTGTGTGTCTTTTTGCTTCTGGGACAACTCACTCAGGACGATCCTTTCCAGGTCCCACCATTTACCTGCAAATTTCATGATTTCCTTATTTTTTATTGCTGAATAATACTTCATTGTATAGATGTACCACAGTTTCTGCATCCATTCTTCATTTGAAGGGCATCTGGGCTGTTTCCAGCTTCTGGCTATTACAAATAAAGCTGCTACAAACATGTGTGAGCAAATGTCCTTTTTGTGTACTTGAGCCTCTTTTGGGTATATGCCTAGGAGTGGTATGGCTGGATCTTGAGGAAGCGCTATTCCTAGTTGTCTGAGAAAGCGCCAGATTGATTTCCAGAGTGGTTGTACAAGTTTACATTCCCACCAGCAGTGGAGAAGGGTTCACCTTTCTCCAGCATGTGTTTTCACTTGAGATTTGCTCTTTGGCCTCCCCACCCCCCAAGGGAGGAGCAGTCTTGTTAGGCCACAGAGGAGAGCTTTGCAGCCAGTCCTGAAGATACCTGATAAAACAGGATCAGATGAATGGGGAGGAGGTCCCCCCATCAGTGGACTTGGCAAGTGGCACGGTGGAGATGAGAGAGGGAGGGAGGGACTGGGAGGGAAAGAGGGAGCTGGACATGGCTGGGATACAGAGTTAATAAAAAGTAATTGATAAGAAAAAAAATAAAATTCAAAAAAAAATAAAAGAAATATTAAAAAAAAAGAAAGAAAAGAGATTTGATCTTGGCGATTCTGATGGGTATAAGGTGAAATCTTAGGGTTGTTTTGATTTGCATTTCCCTAATGGCTAATGAGGTTGAGCATTTCTTTAACTGCTTTTCTGCCATTAGATATTCCTCTACAGAGAGTTCTCTGTTTAGCTCTGTTCCCCATTTTTTAAGTGGATTACTTGGTTTGCTGCTTTTCAGCTTCTTTAGTTCTCATATATACTGGAAATGAGTCCTCTGTCAGATAAAGGGTTGGTGATGATTCTTTCCCAATCTGTAGGCAGTCACTTTGTTTAGTTACATTTTATTAACTCTGTATCCCACCTGCATCCCTCTCCCTCATTCCCTCCCAAACCCTCCCTCCCTCAGCTCCTCCCTGCCCCTTTCCAAGTCCACTGATTGGGGAGGACCTCCTCCCCTTTCATCTGATCCAGTTTTATCAGGTATCTTCAGAACTGGCTGCAAAGTCCTCCTCTGTGGCCTAGAAAGACTGTTCCTCCCTTGGGGGGTTGGGGAGCGGTCAAAGAGCCTGCCATTGAGTTCCTGTCAGAAATAGTCCCTGTTCCCCTTGCTATGGGAAACCAATTGGTTACTGAGCTACCATGGGCTTCATCGGAGCAGGGGTTCTAGGTTATATCCATACATGGTCCTTGGTGGAGTGTCAGTCTCAGAAAAGACCCCTGTGCCCAGATATATTTGGTCCTAGTGGAGCTCCTATCCTTTTCACGTCATACTAGTTCCCCCTCTTTCCTATGATTCCCTGCACTCTGGTTATGTGTTCTAGTATCTGCTTTGATACACTGCTAGGCAGAGTCTTTCAGGGGCCGTCTGAGGTAAGCTTTGTCCTGTTGTTTTCTTCTATGTCCAATGCACCTCCCATTTGTCTTTCTAAGCGAGGATTGATCATCTTATCCCGGGTCCTCTTTCTTGTTTATCTTCTTTAGGTGTATCGATTTCAGTATGTTTATCATATCTTACAGGACTATATGAGTGAGTATATACCATGTGTGTCTTTCTCCTTCTAGGATACCTCACTCATAATGATCTTTTCTAGATCCCACCATTTGCCTGCAAATTTCATGATTTCCTCCTTTTTGATTGCTGAGTAGTATTCCATTGTATAAAAATACCACAATTTCTGTATCCATTCCTCCATTGATGGACATCTGGGTTGTTTCCGGGTTCTGGCTATTACAAATAAAGCTGCTACAAACATAGTTGAGCAAATGTCCTTGTTGTGAACTTGAGCAAATTCTGGGTATATGCCTACAAGTGGTATACCTGGATCTTGATTAAGCATTATTCCTAATTGTCTGAGAAAGTGCCAGATTGACTTCCAAAGTGGTTGTAATAGTTTACATTCCCACCAGCAATGAAGGAGGGTTCCCCTTTCTCCACAACCTCTCCAGCATGTGTTGTCACTTGCGTTATTCATCTTAGCCATTCTGATGAGTATAAGGTGAAATCTCAGGGTTGTTTTGATTTGCATCTCCCTGATGGCTAAGGATGTTGAGCATCTCGAAGTGTTTCTCTGCCATTCTATATTTCTTTACAGAGAATTCTCTAGCTCCATACCCCATTTTTTAATTGGATTACTCGATTTACTGCTTTTTAACTTCTTTAGTTCTTTATATATGCTGGATATCAGCCCTCTGTCAGATATAGGGTTGGTGAAGATTCTTTCCCAGTCTGTAGTCAGTTGCTTTGTTTTGATGACAGTGTCCTTTGCTTTATAGACGCTTTTCAGTTTCATGAGGTCCCATTTGTTGATTGTTGATCTTAGAGCCTGGGCTGTTGGTGTTCTGTTCGGGAAGTTGTCTCCTGTGCCAATGAGTTCTAGATACTGTAATTGAAATATCTGCTTTTATTTACATGGAATTAAAAATGAATTTTCATTATAATTGGTTTACAAACCTTTGTTTACCCATTTAGTAGGGGGGAACAGTATCAGAAGAAGGGGTTACCATCAGAAAAGTAAAGTTGATAGTGAGTAGCCGACTCTTAGATGTGACTCTATATTTCAGTTTGCTTTGGTTATGCATACACATTCTTTGAACTCAAGAACACAAAGCTTTGTTGAAACCTTTGTCACTTTGGTAACACTAATTAGACACATAGACATGCACACTGAATCTCAAGCCATAGGGTACTGAAGAGAATATTATCAAAAACCCAGTGTCTTATCAGAACTTTACTTTTCATAATTCTTTGTACTAAAAGTTGAAGATGAAGGTTCTAATAGATTCCATTCTTGTAAAGTGTTTTCTGTCTGTTTTCCAAATGGCTACCATCCTGGGAAAGCTCAGGTGTTTAAACACTTGTTTTCCAGTTGGTGGTACTTGGGGAGGTTGTGGAATTTTTGTGAGATGGAAACTTGCAGGAGGAAGAATGTCACAGAGGGTGGGCTTTAAATATTTAATTTCACCCCACTTAGTGCTTGGTATTTATATTTCTTTTTCCTCTTTTAAAATATTATTATTATTATCATTATCATTATTATTACTGTTACTATTTACAATTTATTCACTTTGTAGCCCAGTTATAGCCCCCTCCCTCCTTCTTCCTCTCCTATCTCTCTTTCCTTATCCACTGATAAGGGGAAGTCTTCCTCCTTTACTGTCTAACCGTACCCTATCAGGTCCCAACAGGACTGCCTGGATCCTCTTCCTCTGTGGGCTGGCTAGGTTGTTCCACCAGGGAAAAGTGTTCAAGGAACAGGCAACTGAGTTCATGTCAGAGACTGTCTCTTTTCTTATTAGGGAACCCACATGGAGACCATGCTGTCTATGGGCTACCATCTGGGCAGGAGGTCAAAGTCCTCTCTCTCTGTGGTCTTTGTAAGATGCATCAGTCTCTGTAGTCCCCACCAGGCCCTGCTTTTTTGTTTTGTTTTTTTCGTCTCCTTGTCTGGCTCCTGTCCCCTGCAGGTCTGATATCATCCACCATGTCTAAGTAGGCTTCATGCCAGGCAAGCAGGATTTGTTGAATATATGGAAATCCATCAATATAATCCACCATACAAACAAACTGAAAGAAAAATCCACATGATCATCTCCTTTTATGTGGAAAAAGCATTTGACACAGTCTAACACCCATTCATATTTAAAATTTTGGAGAGATCAGGGATACAAGGCATATACTTAAACATGATGAAGGCAATATACAGCAATCCTATAGCGAACATCAAACTAAACATAGAGAACTTAAATCAAACCCACTGAAATCAGGGACAAGGCAAGGCTACCCACTCTCTCCATATGTCTACAAAAGATTACTGGAAATCCTAGCTAATAAGACTACTAAAGGAGATCAAGGGGATACAAATCGGAAAGGAAGAGGTCAAAGTATCACTATCTCTATTCCTTAATTATGTGTGATGATGTGAGCTCTTAGCATCCTGAACCAACCAGCAAGCCTGCAGCTTGTTCCTGTACCTCCTCACTGTGATGGACTATCACCGCTCTAGAATGATAGGCAAAATATACTGTTTTATTTTTTTACATTAATTACATTTTATTTGCTTTGTATCCCATCTGTAGCCCCCTCTCTCATTCCCTCCCAATCCCACTCTCCCTCCCTTATTTCCTCCCATACCCCTCTCTAAGTCCACTGATAGGGGAGGTCCTCCTCCCCTTCCATCTGAAACTAGTTTATCAGGTCTCATCAGGACTAGCTGCAATGTCCTCCTCTGTGGCCTAGCAAGGCTGCTTCTCCCTCAGCGGCGGGGGAGTGTCATAGAGCCAGCCACTGAGTTCATGTCAGAGACAGTCCCTCTTCCCCTTACTAGAGTACCCACTTGGATGCTGAGTTTCGATGGGCCACATCCGAGCAGGAGTTCTAGGTTATATCCATGAATCATCCTTGGTTGAAGAATCAGTCTCAGAAAAGACCCCTGTACCCTGATATATTTGGTCTTTGTGGAGCTCCTGTCCTCTCCATGTCTTACTCACTCCCCCTTCTTTCAGAAGATCCCCTGAACTCTGCCCAATGTTTGGGTCTTAGCATCTGTTTTGATACACTACTAGGTAGTGTCTTTCAGAGGCCCTCTGTGGTGGGCTCCTGTCCTGTTTGTTGTTTTCTCCAAATTAAACTCTTAAGTTACCTTGGGTTGTAGTATTTTACCATAACAACATAATTGTAACTAGTAAGATGAGATAGTCTAACACAAATCCCCAGAGAGCTCCCTGGAAACACCATTATATTGACAATTAAGGCTTAAATGGAGAGATTTTATGTGAATACAAATTTAACTCTTCACACTATGTCTTTATTGACCAGACAACAGAGTAAAATAGAATTCCTAAAGAATTTTATCTATATGCACAGAGTCATCCTTCTATGAGCATCAGGAATTCTAGGACACAAATGGGACATCTTAAATTGAAGCTTTCTTCAATTTATAATAGTCCCTCACTCGTGTGTTTGTGTGTGTGTGTTTTACCATATGTTTTTAAACTCTAAAACAAAACTTGTAGCACAAACATAGAGAAAAAATTAATAATCAATTACCACAATAGAGGAAAAAATCTTTAAAATACCATGAATATTTCCATAAATATATAGTAAGACAATCAGAAAGATTAAAGTCAAAGGAAAATATATCCTTGAAATAAAAAAGTAATAATATAAATGAATTGTACAAAATCCTACCAAAAGCAATCTACAGATTCAAGGCAATTATCGTCAGTACACCAGTACAATTCTTTATAGACTTTGAAAAAACAATTCTCAATTTCATATGGTAAAACAAAAACCCAGAATAACAAAAACAACCCTGTACAATAACAGATCTTCTGAAGATATCTCCCTGATCCCAGGCTGTACTATAGAGAGCAACAATAATAAAAACTGCATGGTATTAGTATAGAAACAGATTGGTCGATCAATGGAATTGAATCGAAGACACAGTAATAAACCCACACCAATATGAATACTTGATTTTTGACAAAGATGCCAAAACCATACAATGGAAAAAAGATGGAATATTCAACAAATGGTGCTGGTCTGACTGGATGTCTACATGTAGAAAACTGAATGTTTATCACCCTGCACAAATGTAAAGTCCAAGTGGATCAAAGACCTCAACATAAAACCAGACACATTAAATCCATTAGAAGAAAAAGTGGGGAAGAGCGTTGAACTCATTGGCACAGGAGACAACTTCCTGAACAGAACACCAACAAACAACACAGGCTCTAAGATCAACAATCAATATATGGGACCTCATGAAACTGAAAAGCTTCTATAAAGCAAAGGACACTCTCAAGAGAACAAAAATGACAGCTTATGGACTGGAGAAATATCTTCACCAACCCTTTATCTGACAGAGGGGTAATATTTGGAATATATTAAAAAAAACTCAGGGAGTTAAACACCAACAAACTAAGTAATGCAATTAAAAAAAAATGGGATACAAACCTAAACAGAGAATTCTCAATAGAGGAATATTGAATGGTAGAGAAACCATGTTAAAGAAATGCTCAGCATCTGCTTCAATACCCCAACAGTACAGTCTTTCAGAGAGCCTCTGTGGAAGGCTCCATCATGTTCTCTGTCTTCTCCTACTTTTGATGTTTATCTTGTTTGCCCTTCTGAATGAGGATTAAGCGTCTCCCCTAGAGTCCTCCATTTTGTTTAGCTTCATTAGGACTATAGATTTTAGTTTTTTTTTTTTTTATATTATGTGGCTAATATCCTCTTATAAGTGAGTATATACCATGTGTGTCTTTCTGCTTCTGGGTTACCTTGCTCAGGATGATCTTTTCTAGTTCCATCCATTTGCCTGCAAATTTCATGATTTCCTTGTTTTTATTTGCTGACTAGTAGTTCATTGTGTCTACAAGGAGACTACCAGAGCCAAAAATCTGGGCTCAGGGGGTCCTGCAGAGGCTGATGAATCAACCAATGACCATGCATGGAGAGGACTTAGACTCCTGCTCAGATATAGCCCATGGGCTGCTCAGTCTCCATGTGGGTTCCCTAGTAATCAGAGCAGGGGCTGTCTCTGACATGGTCTCAGTGGGATAGCAAACTCTTTGATCACTTCCCCCTGGAGAGGTGGCCTAATTAGGCCACTGAGAAAGAGAATCCAAACAGTCCTGATGAGACCTGATAGGTTAGCATCAGATAGTAGGGGAGGAGGACCTCCCCTTTCAGTGAACTAGGGGAGGGACATGGGGGGAAGAGGAAGGGAGAGTGAGACCAGGGGCAGATGAGGGCATGGCCTACAGCCAGGATATGAAATGAATAAATTGTAATAAATAATAATAATTTAATTTTTTAAAAAAATTAAACAAAAAATAAAGAATTTCAAGACATTTATATACATAAAAATGTATTTAAGACATTTTTTCAGAAAATATCATAAATGCAGAGTGAAGAGAAACCTGAGAGAAAAATACATAAATCAGTACCTTAGTTCTGGAGTTTCTAGCTTTAAAAATTATAGGAAATCAAGAAACATTGAGAAAATAACAACAAATTGATAAAAAATTATAATCAGCAAAATTATTAGAAACATCCTGCAATTTATGCTATACCAGTTTCCAGATCAAATAGGTATGTTCAAAGTCAGAATAATGAATGCAACCAAATCCATACTTTTAACATATCCTGGAAAATAGAAGTCAGGAAACTAGTAAAGGGCTATTGGGGGCATAAGTCAAGAGAAGAGGCATGAAACCTGCTTCTTTTTACCATTTCTTTATTAATTACTGTTCTATTGCTTTGATAAAACACCAAGACAAAGACAACTTATATGAGTGGTTTAATTAGGCTTAACATTCCAGAGGTATATATTCCATGATGGTGAGGTGACAGCATGGTGGCAGAAACAGGTAAGACCTCAAATCTCAAGTTGAAAGCCAAGACATAGGTAGCACATTGAAAATGGTTCAGGTCTTTAGAAACCTCGAAGCCCACTCCCAGTAACAGAACTCTTCAAACATTGCCACACTTCCTAATCCTCCCCAAACAGTTCTGCCAGCTGGGAATGAAGTGAATGAAGTGTCCAAATGATCTTATGGGGATATTCTCATTCAAACCATCGTCTTCCACTTCCAGGCACACGCAGGCTTCTGGCCAAATCATTATGCAAAACGCATTTATTCCAACTTCAAACGTCCCCATAGTATTTCAGTCTCAACACTGTTTAAAAGTCTAAAGTTCAATATCTTTTCTGAAACTCAAGGAAATCTTTTAGTGTAACCCCTGTAAAAATAAAAACGCAAATTACATTTTTCCAACATTCATTAACACAATATATACAGTACCATTCCAACATAGAGGTCTCTAGGAATAGTGAGGAAATATTGGACCAAAGCAAGACATGAACACAGCCGAGCAAACTTCAAATCCTCCAACTCATATCTGATATTAGAAGTCAGAGATGACTCTATCCTACTGGCTCAGCTACCTGCAATATTCATCTCTCTTGGGCTGGTCCTTCTCACTGTCAGCATCCATCCTTGACAAAAGTCTCAGGGCTCTGACATGTCCAGCATAATGAAGTTTCTAGTGCAGTCTAGTTTTCATTTCCACAGCTTCATGCAATGGCATGTTAAGACCTCTTGCTATCAGGGTCTTTAGGCCAGGACTACTGAGCCACATATTGCCTGACCTGGGTGATTTTCCTTAACTAAAAGAAGATCCCAAAACCCCTTCACTCATGCATCCTTCAGGACTCTAAAGCCAGAATAATATGGACAACAATGTCAAGCTTGGTTGCTTGCTTGGTATGGAAACTGGCTTCTTGGAATCAAACTTAATGCCAGTTTTTATTTGTTTTTTAAGGAACAGAGAATTTCTTAGGCCTTTTCTTTTCACAAGTCCATAGTTTAACTTGGTATGATATTGCCCTGAGGACAGGCTTCCCTTTATTCTATTGTAGATCTGTCCTCTCCTTAATTTTCCTGCTTCTTTCGTAATCATCCTTGGCTCCATCATTAAATTTTCTCATACCCCTGTTCTCTTCTGTGCATACTTTACTTACATATTTACTTATTTCCCTACTCACTCTTTTCCATTTGAAATGAGCATGTAAGTGATTAGTATGCACCACACAATAAAGTCAATATTAGGATTGAAATCTCATCAGACAAAGAAATGAGTCTATTACTTTTTACTTTAGCCTCACCTCAAGCAAATTCTCAGGACATGATCAAAAAGCAACCACATTCTTTTCTTTTAAGTTAATTAAGTTATTTATTTACTTTACATCCTGATAAGATTCAAAGATTTTCATGTTCAAGATAATTTCTTTCTGGTACCTGCTAAGAAGCATCTCTAGTCATCTGAACTTTTTTTAAAAACAAGTGGAATTTATTTTTAATTATCAAATGTCATAATAAATTCCATTAAACTATAAAGTACTTAAATTTTATGTATTTGAAATACACTGCACAATAGAACATGAACAACAATGCTCCCTGCATGGAAGATGACATTTGAAAGGACATAAAATTATTATACAGAAAAATTATAATTATTTCATTATCAGTTCATAATGTAAAGTATTGTTTTACATAATTAAAATTTTAAATTAAATTTTTATTTTTATATTAATTATAGTTTATTCATTTTGTATCCCAGCTGTAGCCTACTCCCTCATTCCCTCCCAGGCCTACCCTCCCTCCCTCATCTCCACCCACTCCCTTCTCCAAGTCCACTGATACGGGAGGTCCTCTTCCCCTTCCATCTGATCTGAGCTTATCAAGTCTCATCAGGACTGGCTGAACTGTCCTCATCTGTGGCCTGGCAAGACTGCTCTCCCTTCAGGGAGTGGGGGGTTGGTCAATAAGCCCACCATTGAGTTCCTCAGGGACAGTCCCTGTTCCCCTTACTAGGGAACCCACTTGGACACTGAGCTGCCATGGGCTACATCTGAGCAGGGGCAACCACATTCTTTAACAAAATATTATGATAATAATCTCTGGCCAAACTACTAAAATTTTTACCCTCTAAAGTTGAACTTGGCCTTTACAGTCCATTATAGCTTTCAAAACTTCTTTTAAGCTTCTAATAGGATGTCATATTAAGTTCTACTTACAACATTCATCTGCTGTTCAAGTCCAAAATCCCAAAGTTTTCCACCATTTTCCACAGAAGAGCTTAGCCAGGCTTGTCTCAGCTATAGCTCACTTTTTGGTAGCAACTTTTGTGTTAATTACTTTTATGTTGCTGTAATAAAACAGTATGGCAAGGAAATCTTTAAACAGAAAGCATTTAATTGGCCGTAAGTTTTTAGAGAGTTAGAGACCATGATGGTAGATGACATGGCAGCAGGAATAGCTAAGATTTCAAGCTACAAAAAGGAGGGAAAGTGCAACAGTAATTTCTTTCCATGGTGCACAGGGTAGAAACATGATTATGAGGAAGAATAACACTAAAGACTTTTGAAAATTCCATATGAAGACCCACTATTATCCAAGCTTTCTAATACACATGAGCGCGCACGCACACACACACACACACACACACACACAGACACACACACACATATATATATATCAAGGGCTATAAATGGCTTTACCTTATAATGTGGGGAGACGGGACACTGACAGTGACCTGCCCAGACACCACTGTCTACCTAATAAAATTCCCAGTGCTAAGTATGGGTTAACACTTTTCAAGTTGTTGATTACTGAGGTTCTACAAAATTCCCTCCTAAAACATTAGAGACTATCGCCATTGTTCTTAATTATCCTCTAGTACTTAATGGTAAGGTATTACACTGAAGATACCACACATTTGAATCATAGGATTTGGAGAAATCAAGGAAGTAGTGACCTAGAAACTTCATCCATGATGCTTGCTTTCATGATGTTAGAATGTTTCTATGAATGGTATTGGAAGGAAAAAGTATTCAACAGTTCTACTCAACTGAAAACCATATGAGCTACAATGACAATGTGCCTGGCAAGACATACCTGCTGGGGTAATAGTGGTAAAAGCGTTGTGAGAAGCCAACTATTTACAATTAGATTTAAAGCCTAATTAATATACAAGTGGAAATTTATGCCTGATACTGTTGACTATGACAGAAACACATGGTTGATTACTCTCCTTACTATTATTCTGCTAACATGACAGTTAAGTTCTTATCTTTATACTGTTTGGTAAGCATATCTTTCAGCTAATTAAAGATGTTTCTTTTGCATTTTCTTTTTAACTAAAATATAATTACATCACTTGCTCCTTCTTCCCAAATTCAACTTATCCCATGTTATCCTCCTTCCAATCCCTCCACATCCCGCTATCTCTTTAGTTTATGACTTCTTTTTCTCTGATTACTATTTTTACACTCATATATACATATAAATATATCACAACTATATGAATCAGAGAAGCTTCTTCTTGTAGTTGGTAGTGATTAATAAACACACACACACACACACACACACACACACACACACACTTGGTCAACACACAGAAAAACACACAGAGAACCTTGAAGTTCCCTGCTCTAAATGGAACAAACAATCCCTCTTCCCAAATCATCAGGAAAAAGTTTCCAAAATATAAATATTAGCTATAAGGATGGGCAAAAGAGAAGCAACTACAGATTCTTAAAATAGTAAGAATGATCTATCTTAATTATGGATTGTGAATAAAATTAGGATCTCTTTCATAATAACAAAAATCATTGAATGTAGTATTTTTTTTTTAGTTTAAATTCAAGATGAGGAAGACAGAAAATGGTAGAGCTGCACTGATTTCCATTTCTTAAATAAAACTCTTTTTATCATTGTTTTGAATATTTCACATCATGCAGCCCAATCCCACTCATCTCATATTTCCCTTGTCCCTACCCTCCACCCTAGCAACCTCCGCCTCCCCAAAAGAGGATTAAAAAATTTCTTGGAGCTATAGTGTGCCATAGCATTGCCTGCAAATGTTCATTGCAATGACTCGTTGGTCTTGTTCCAAGCCTCTGGCTTTTGCTACTCTATTAATATTAGAATCTCACTGGGACTCCTCTCACATATCCTGTTGTTGTTCTTTGTCATGGAGATCCTGTAGTTTTGGATCTGTTGGACCAGCCCCTTCATGCACTCTAGCAGTTCATATGTAGGGTAGATTTTGGGTTGGGCCAGTTCAAATCCCTGTGTCTGTGTCTGAGAGGTATCTGAGCTGATCACAATGCTGGCTCTCTGGCTCTCACACCCTAGGGGTTCACTCACCAACAACCCTTGCAACAAGGACCAGCTCCACCATGCTGTCAAGGTGAGGGCAGGGCCAGCTCTCTTGAGAGCTGCAGCTGGTGAGGGACATGGCCAGTTCTCCCATGACTCTCAGACCTCCCACCTGCTATAGGTGGTCAGGGGTTAGGAAGGGGAGGAGGGCTCATGATACAAGGGATAGCTCTCCTACCTGCCATAAGTAGCAAGAGGCAAGAGGGAGGGCGTCTTTCCCTTGCTGATGTCATCTCATAGTACAACAGACCAGCAGGACCACCTCTCCCTTATTCATGCCCTGAAGGAACCCTGCTACTAGGATCAACTCTATTGTGCTAGCCAGGGGAGGTGTCTGTCCCACTTTCCTGAGTGATGCTGGTATTAAGGGGCAAGGCCAGCTCTCCCATGCTCTTATCCTCAAGCTGGATCACCTGCAAATCCTGCCAAGTGTGGAGCGCTTTCTCCCAGGGACTCCAGCTGGCTAGGGTGAGGTCATCTCTCCTGCTCTCAAGCCTTAAAGGGCAAGCTCTCTCAGGATGCCTAGGTGACTGGTGGAGCCAGTCCTGCACAAGCCCTCAGACACCAACATGTCCCCAGGTTGGTGGTCTCCCAGACCAGGAACATTTGCCTGACTTTGGTGTTAACAGACTCCTGCTGCTGCAGGGTCACAGACCCAGACTTGGCTCTTTGTGACAACACAGGCCACAGTCTCACCATGGTCCCAGGTGGCATCACAGGCTGCTCACACAAGGCAACAGCTCACCCAATACTCTCAAGGCTCCAGTTCTACCAGTCTTCATTGTGCCTTAATCCTTTTGTTTTTCTTTCTCTTCCATTTATGTGCCACTTACTTGCTCCCGTTAGTAGTGCCTAGGGTCTCTGAGCGTCTGGGATCACCTCAGGATATGGGGCATGGTCTGACCTGTCCAGGCCTGAGTGGTCCCGATTGGCAGTCATCTCAGGCTAACTTCCTTTCTGGGTTCCATGACACCAGAATGGTGATCATCTCAGGCTCACTTTTTTCAGGGAATGTTAGGCTACTAATCATTCAGATGTTCATGGATCAGAACACTGAACATAGACATAGCCTCTGTACTCTCTGCCACTTAATGACACACATGTGACACAGCAGCCACACCTGCAATACCTCAATAATTCTCTAGAAAGAGTTAAAGCATTGTTTTCCTTTGTGGCCTGTTAAGGCTGCTCCCTCCTCATGGGAGCCAATGCAGCCAGTCCTGATGAGACCTGATAGGCTAGGTTCTGATGGAAGGGGAGGAGGACCTCCCTTAACAGTGGACTTGGAGAGGAGCATGGGAGGAGATGAGGGAGGGATGGTGGAGTTGCGAGTGAACGAGGGAGGGAGCTACAGCTGAGCTACAAAGTGAATAAACTATAATTAATATAAAAGTTAAAATTAAAACTAAAAAAGACTTAAAGTATACAGGAACGTATACGTAAATTATATGTACATATTACTCTATTTCATATGATAGGAAATTTGTGCACCCTAAAGCTTGGAAATGAGGTAGATCTCACCAACCCCCTTTTAATACCTATGAAAGACTTCCATTTTTTTCCTTAATTACAAATAAAATTTCTTGCCATTTCCCAGATATATTTTTGCTTTGTTTTGATAAAGTTTGTTTTGATGAACTTTATATCTTTTTGAATATTTACTTCAGTTGTTGAGCAAAAAAAAGTCACTAGCATAGATTTGTTTAAAGGTTTAATTTGAGAGCTTGTGATTACCTTATAGTTTTTACTAATTTGTTTAACTTTTTAAACTTTAATTTGTTTTACTTTAATGTGTTTAGTATATTCTAAAACAAATAATATGCACCATATAAAGTCATCAGTAAACCGAACAAAACATTTTTAATAAATCAGAATAAATTAACCCTTAAAACTTAGGGACTGAGCATAAACTTAGCTATTAATTCCATTAACATATCCATTTAAAGTCCATTTGGACATTTTTATCATGGAAGAGAATTAAGATAGAGAATTATTACATGAAGTAAAAGCAAATTGTGAGGAATGGAGTTGACTGTTTGGCAGAAGAGAATCACAAGATAGGGAGTGTCAAATACAATAAATATTATTTAAGTGTATGGAAATGCAAGTGAATAATATTGTATGGTAGGAAAGTAAGAAAAACTCAGTGTGAATCTATGCCAAGGATTAGGGAAGAAATGATTATTTGAGAAAAATTTCAAGGTTGAGTAAAAGTAGGAGAAAAACAAGAATTGTGTAACATGAGTAACCTGAACAATGGCATAGATTTATTGAAAGGCCTTAAAAGTGGGTGTTGATAAGGACATTCCAGAAACTAAAATAAGCACTGGTTTGAGCAAGGCAAAGCTTGCATGCAACTAGATAACTTGGCAGAAGCAAGGCAACGTTAACCCAACCTTTGTAGGGTACCTTGAGAATATGACTTGATTATATTCCCAAAACCAAAAGGCATTATAAAATTCTAATCAAAAATGAAGTAATCAAGCTTTCTTTTAAAGTTATGACCTTGGGACACATGATAAGAACAAAGCAAGACTGAACATAGTAAAATCAATTAGAAGGTGGTGGCATTGGAAATGTTACCATAGAATTGATGGAGAAGAGACATGGAGATGGGTAGGGCTGCTCAGTTTGCAGGCATCTATTGAGGAAAACTGCAATGTATCACTCCCATAGTACAGGTAAGGTATAAGGTCGTCACTTAGCATACTACATAGCCATTAGTATGGACAGAAAGAAGTCATTAAACTTCTATTACATTGTTATATTTCATTGTGACTCCAATTTTTTTTTGTAACTTTATAACTTCTCACTTAGTAAATTATGCCTCACTTACTTGTAGCCTGTGTGGTGATAAATGATCTTTCCAGTCCACCAGTCTACGCTTAAAGATTTGTCTTTGTTTATATTTTGAACATGCACAGTACCATAACTGAATACCTAAAACGGGGAACTTACAAAGCAAAGAGGTTTATTCTAATCAGAGTTGGAGGCTGAAAGTCTAATGTGTTCTCACATGTTCAGCTTCCACTGACAAACTCCTGGCAGAAGAAAGCACAGCATAGTTGGAGGTGTGTGGAAAAGAGATCTTATGGAGACAGAGGGAATCCAAAGCTAGAAATGGTCAATTCTGCTTTTTTCTTTTGTAACAACCACTCCCAGAGAAATAAATCAATTTGGATAGAAAGCACTAATCTTTCCATATATTGTTCTCAAGAACAGCATCTCAGTGACACCCAACTTCCTACTGCATCCCTTGTTAAAGTTCCACCACCAGTTATGTTGTGACACTAGGGACCTGACCCTCAAAAGGTGATTTTATGGGAGACAACTCACATACATATATAATCATGAGGAAAGAACTCTGCTCAAGATACAGTATAAGGGGTGAATGTGGGGATCCTTATAGAGGTGCTTCTCTCCCGAATCTTGTGTTCAGAAGTGATCACAACTACATCTCTCACAGTCATCTTTCTCCTTTTAGCATTTTCTACCTATTTTCAAACCTGACATATGTACTGTGAAGTGTTTTTTTCATACTCAATACCTACTTGTTTCATTGTAGTACATGTCTATTAAAAGGACTGTTCATCATTTATTTACTTTTTCTTAGAATATTAAATCTAAGCACTACCCCAATACATTACACCATCTTGAAATAGTTTGTCTTATATGTTATAAAATCTACACATCTCTCTTACAAAAGTTATTATCTGTATTTCCGCTCTGTCTTTCTAAACCATAATTCCTATTTTATTTTCTCCATTGTCTTTTTTGTTTGTTTTGAGACAGGGTGTTGCTATGTAACCAAGTCTGTCATACTGGGTTATACTTTTAACACTTTACCTTTAACACATTCACTGTTCTCATTCAAGCTATAAGTTCTACCGTCTCAGGCACCCTGAGTTCTAGTTAGGAAACTTTCTAATTCATTCAATGATATCTTCCTGGAGCCTAACTAACACTGTGGGCGTTGATCTTAAAAACCTTAGTACAAATATCTCTCCTTCATTTTTAGAGTTTCATAAACTTATGAACATTATCTGAAAGAACAAAATTAAACATGCAGTCAGTGTGTCCAATGTATTAGAAAATGCTAACTGATTGATGTTTTTCTATAGAAATTTCATATCAGTTTTAAGGAAACGTTAAGGTCATATGTTTTATCCTAAAGGTCACTACTATCTACAAAGATATTTCAACATTGTGATTTTATTTTAAGAGATAAAAACATAAGAGCCACCCAATAATAAACCTGGACTGTGGACTCAGGCTTCTCAGATTTGAACCTAACATCCTTTCCTTGGCATTTCTGTATCTGCTTCCTAGTTTGAGAATAGGTAAAGATTAGAGAAATAACGTATAACTCAGAGCTCCACAAATTAATTAGTATGCATAAACCAATGGAACCATACTTAGCTCTTGCCAATATAAAAAACAGTAGCCATTTGCAATAAAATTACACTTAAATTTTAATTCTATTATAGTAAATGGATACATTTTGATACATTCCATATTTAATATAGTTTGCATAGGTAGGTGATTGTGTAGTGAGACATTTATTATTCTGTTTAGTGAATTATTGTTTGAGTGCAAAGGAATTTCCCAGGTTCTGGCAAATGGGTAAAACGCTGAATCTAATCAGTGATCCATTCTACTTAAAATTTTACCTGGATAAATTTAATAAACTACTTTAATCCAGATTTTTCAAGGTGATGTCAATCAATCAATCAGTCACACTTCTGGCATTAACCTACCACCCCGGTTTATATGCTATCCCTAGCCATTTCTTCTCTTGCCCTGTACAAGGTCCTGAACTTAGGTAGCCCACTGAAGCATGAACTAAAGAAGAATCTGATATCTCTAAACATTCCAGTAATAAATCTAATTACAAAAATTAACTTAGTTTTTATCCTTCACTTAGCGATAAAATATTTTGATTCAGATATTGATATATGTTTTATAAAAATAAAATTTGCATTGCCATTTTATTCAAGTGCAGAGAAAACTTAACACTTGTAGAATTCCTCAGCACCCAGAATGCAGTGATTTTCTTTATTTCTTGTGATTCTGGTATGTAACATCTTAATACATTTTAAAGATATTTATCAATATAAGAAATAATCACTTGAAGGTTTCTAAAAATACATGCTATGTTTCTTGTACCTGTGACCATAAATTATATATAAGATTTTTCTCTTTAATGGGAACAGATCATGTGAAATACTCTTTATGAAATAATTTGAATAAATAAATGTACTGCTTATATCCAAATTTACTTGAGTTTGTAGTAGTATGCAAACTTAAACCACTCTCCAAATTGTACTGTGCCTATTCCTTCTCAGTCTGCACAGATACACATCTGCACATACTTTCTATCTGATGAAGTACATTTTACTTTTAGTATATAATACTAAACTGGAATTTATACATCTTAAGTTTTTTCCATTATCAGGGTCTATAATGAAACTAAGGTTTTTACATTAAAATACTCTTTATTTTTTTTGTGCTTTTCCTATAATAGAGTTTTGTTAGTATAAAAATAGTTCTTGTAATATGTTACTAAATACTTTATTATGTTGCTGTATGTTGACAGTTAATATATATTTATGATTATAATTCTATTTCTATTTCAATTGGAATCCTCAGTCTTACTATGTTTTAAAATCTATAATGACCTTTCTTAATGTTTCTTTAAAAAACTGAAACTCTTATTTTTTAAAAAAAAACTATAGACATGTTCAAAAATTCATGTAATCATCTTGAAGTTTAAAAGGTCCTCATCAAATATGACATCAAGCACCTTACTTACTCATCTCATTGATAAGAAAATTCGCCTGGTATAGCACAAGAATAAACCCTTTATAGGTTTTCATTTAACTATTAACTGAAATTGTGTGTGCCAAGACTTAGGTTAGTTGAAACCCCCTACAAACTGATCTTACAGAAACAGAAACTGATCTTTCTAACATTGTCTTTTAATGCATCACAAGAATGCATTTTCCCAAAATTGTAAGATCTGTATCTTGAGATGCAATGAAATATTTTTTTTAATCTATGGTAGAGGAGAAACATCTTTCTTAAAATTCGAAATCATGTAGCTAATGTGAGTACACACAAAAAAGCTCTGCACATTGAAATATTTTCTCATTTTTAAGGGAATTAATGGCTCTCCACCAGCCCTTTAACATGTAAAATGAGTAAGTTACTTGTGTCCAGTACATCCAAAAAAGAGCCAGGATAAAATAAACATAAGGGGTTGGATATCTTGGAAAAAATCTGTCATGGGTTTGGGTTAATCATCTCCAGAAGAAATTCAACTTGATGCCTGAAATGTAAGACTTCTTGGAGAAAGCAGAAAGGCCTGAGGCAGTGTTGATCTGAAAGAGTGCTCTCCGTGGGTCAGATCTGCTCTGCTGGCAGAGTGCAAACCCAGTTCACAACCACGGCTCTGAAAAGTTGTAAAAGACTGCAGGGGCCTTCCAGTGCACACACTCCAGCTTTGGTTACATAGTTTTAATGGTCCGGTTTCTTATGATAAAATAAAACTTAAAAATAAAATCTGTGCTTAATTTTCCAACCTTCTGTCTATCAGTGACAGGGCTGCTGGCCTCCAATTTAGTCGAGTAAAGCATCATGGTTAATTTTTAATTTCAGTCGTGACAGGTAGATGCATTTGCAAATATGTCACACCTTTATTTCAGGCTCTTCAGGTTCTAAGTCTCACTCACGCAGGCTGCGGTTGTTTAGAAACGAGTGGTTCAGCCAACACTTTGGGCTGGTTGTCTTCCTTCCCTGGCCGTATAGGTTTAAAATACTTTCTCAAGCCATGAGACTTTGTTGTATAAAACCACTAACATTTGGTTACTGATTTTTTAAAATGATCATTTTTTACGCTCAATAATGATTTGGACTTCAGGGAAAATTGTCTAGTATGTAGTATTTTTTTAATATTTATTCTTCATCCTCCCAACTTTCTCTTGTTTTCCCTTTTTCATCATCAGAGATAGATTATATTTGCTTAAAATAGTATCAAGCAGATATTAAAAGAGAAGAGAACTTATCGTTTGCATAAATTTATCCATACGAATGTAGGAAAATTATATGAATTTGTCCTGTATGATAATAAATGTGCTGTTAAATTACCATAAAGTTTGAAAGGTATTTAGAAGAAAAATAACATAAAAATAATTTCAATTCCTTTTGTTTTTTACACCTCAATTTTATTTTTTTAGTCTACCATGAAAGTTCAAGTTAAGCATCGTTCGTTAAAATATCCATGCTGGTTAAAAAATTCTTGCTTTTGTAGACTTATGAGGCTTTTGATGACACTCTTATATTTTGCTAATAGATTTTTCTTAATTTTGCAGTAATCATATAGGTGTAGGCTGACTAAAACTACTAAAGAATTTCCAACCTTTTCAATGTAAAAGTCAATCATTTGAATGAATAGAGTCCACTTGGGAGTATTTGAAATGCTGAAGCATTTCAAATCCTTTTTCATTTGACCACTGGGTGACCTGATAACTATTTCCTGTCCCTCAATAAGGTTGTGACCCAAGTCTAAGAGTGTGAAACCCAGATAATTTTAGAAACAAATCAAACACCATAGAGTTAGAGAAGGGGGCTTCGCTAAATTCTTTCTGAAGGAAAGAAATTCTTTCTTAAATAGAAAGGTATAAAAATAAAGTGTGCTACCTCTGTGCACTGGCCACTGATCCTCTTGCCTTTGAGGATTAAAAATCAGTAAGTATTCCTAAAACAAAATCCTGCAGTCCAATTCATCATTTCCCTCCTACTAAAATAATTCAGACTATACATTTTAAAATGCCCTATGTAACAATATTGTTTTGTGTAACAACTCACCAGTACACTCAGAAACAAGCTATATTAAAATAAGCTGAATTTTATATAGCTATAGATACATGCATGTATGTAGTCTTATTTCTCTATTAGCCTTTATACCTGTGGAAAGACAGAAAAACAACAAAAAAAAATGCTTGTTTCTGTCACCCAGCAGGCAGGAATGTGTCTAACCACCTTCCGTGCTCTTAAAATAGCTTAGACAATTAAATTAAGGGAAGGAAGACTTTTACAAGTGCATTTTGCTGATCTGAAAATGTAATTGACTATAGTTTGCTTTGATATATTTTTC
The DNA here is from genome assembly GCF_907164565.1 of Psammomys obesus. Taxonomy (NCBI): domain Eukaryota; kingdom Metazoa; phylum Chordata; class Mammalia; order Rodentia; family Muridae; genus Psammomys; species Psammomys obesus. The sequence goes on along the minus strand of NW_026596091.1, from coordinate 20,311,782 downwards.
TTGCTTTCCATAACTTAGATGTGAAATATAATGTTATGAAATGTTAATTGTTTTAATGAGGTCAAGAACTGTTTCCTTAAAATAACAGTTTCATGTTTCACATAGGATTGATATTTTCCCCTCTGTATAGATAATGAAGTCACAGATTAAAATATAATGAAAATAAAATTTTCAAGTATCATTTGAAAAAAATGTATAAATTGATAGTTACCCTAAATTATGTAAGCTGAAATTTACACTTTGACAAGGATGGCATATTTATCAGATAACAAATTCTCAGTTTTTCTCTTGCACATTCTAAAGAATGCTTTAAAAGTAGACAACTACTCAGTATAAAGATGATTAATGTGCTTTAGAATATAATATGACACAGCACTATCAAGGTTCACACTTTGCTAATACACTGACTGAAAAGTAGCAAAAAACTCAATTTCACTCTACTCAGTTGAATGCTGATTTATTACTATTGTTCAGGCTATCATAATTTGGTTTATAGTGAGCTTCTTTTGGAAATTTTGCATGAAATTGTTTGTATCTATTTTCAGTTTAAAATTTAAATTTAAGGTCATTCAAAAGCAATATAAAATCATTATTAAATATAGTTAATCATCAAATGGCTTTCTTAGGTCTTAGACAAGTGAAATCTCCTAAAAAATAATCTTTGTCAAGCATTATTTGTGGAAACTAAGTATAGAAATAAGAATATATATTCAAAGTAATATGCATAAATTTATGCACTAAAACTTCATCTATAATCAACATTGTAGCATAATGTGAGTACTTTAAACATTTGCTACTAAATTAATGTGTAACTAAGGGGTTCAAGAAAATAATACAATTCATTATTAGAAAATAATTTGAATTAGTATGTTTGAATTAGAAAATATTTTGAATTTATGAAATTCACATTGATTTCAGGGGATTATAAAATATATTATACAATATAAGTTTGAAGGAAAATATTTTATTTATGTTGTATTTATGTTATTTAACTTGATATTTTGGCTAGCTTACAAAATCTTTTCTGAACACTAAATATTACTTATAAATTTTATTGTCTTTTTCCAAAAAATAATTTTTGAATTGTAGTTGCTTATTAGTAAAACATATGGGATGACATATGAATTTTCAACTATTTAAATTGGGCATACAATTATTTTCTTATTATTTTAAGTGTAATGTAATTAAGTATAACACACTAATTCATTGGGTTTAAATTATTTATATTGTCACTGTGACAGAATTTTAAAAACATTTCCAAACAAATAAAATCAGCACAGTTAAGTGACATATGCAGAGATTGAAATGAAATATTTTAGTTGGCTTTGAGAGTTCAGGTGAGACAACAGAAATCAAGAAACCTTGATGCATCTACTTGATCAAAACAAAGTTTCAGTTGTAAGATGAAAAACTGCGAGGGACTAAGACTGGAAAGTAAATGTTAAGCACCAGGAAAAGAACTCAGACGTAACCTGTAGATGACCTGGACCTGTTTGTTCAGACGACAATTCTTAAACTATACAGGGAATATTCCCATTTAACACAATTACTTGCTTCAAGCTTGACCTCAGTGACTGTCACGAGCCCGCTCTGAATTGGCCCATTCTGTGATACGGTGACACTGCTTCTGTTGCCTCGATTGTGACCTCTGATTGCGTGATACCCTTGAGAGCTCCCCATAACAAGCGTAACTCCTAGTCCTTAGCCAAGAAGGCTGCTCAGCCTCCCCAGCCTTCCCAGATTTGTGTAAATTGCAAATGCTACCTCTCCTGCCATGGCATACCACTGTTATTTCGTATACATCTGTCTGAGAACATTCATAGCAACAATTTACTATTAATTAATTGTGCAGTGATTGTTTTTACTAATAAGTCTCTGATATTTATTCTTTCTTAGAGACAATACTCATTTAGTTTCCAAGATGATTGCTGGCCTTAGAATATTTAAAATTTTATAATTTTAACACTTTCTTATCTGTGAGGTTTTTTGTTTGTTTGTTTGTTTGTTTGACTCAAAGAAATCTTCCCTATATCCCATTGCTTGTTTCCTTAATCGGTTTGTGTCTAGCGATTGGTGTTGGTGCCTAGAGGTAGGATGGCATCAGTTGGTGAGGATGATTTGATATAACAAATATAGAGTTGGCTTTCAGCTTCATCACTGTCACCATAGGCAAATTATTCCAACTTTGGCTTCCATTCTATACCAAAGAATGAGTTTACTATTTTGAATTATGGACATGAACACAAAGTAGTAACATGTAACCAATTTCTTTTAAGTTTGTTTTGTTAACTTTTTTCTTTTTGAGACTTCTATACGTGAGTACTACCTTTACATCATTCGTATTCCTCCCTTCCCTCTCCATCTCCTGTGTTCTTCCACTTCCTCTCAAATTCATGACCTCCTAGTCTTTAATTATTATTCATATACATGCATGCACGCATGCATGTGCACAAGCAGTCTAAAAAGTCTATTTATTATTACTCATATATGTACACACTTAGGGCTGACCACTTGGTGCTGGACAGCCTATTAGGAATCTTGAACTAGAGAAGGAGTTAGTAATTATTCCTCTCTCTGTAACCACCAATTACCTGGAGCTCTTTACCCAGTAGGGCTCTGTGAAATTATCCATCATCCATGTTGGCATGCCAACTGATGATGTCACTGTATGGATCTTGTTTAGGTGACCGTATTGTTAAGATTCCTTGGGAGTGGCTTTTTTTTCATATATAGAAACCACCATTTTCTGGTTCTCTGGATTTAACAGTCTTTCTGTTGTAGTTATAGTGGCTGTGTGGTAGATGTATAAATTGATGAACACACCACAGTCATTTATTCTTTCCATTTTGACCAGTCATGGCATTCTGTCCAATGCATAAAGAAGTTTCCTTAATATCAGGTTAATGATGCTATACTTACCTGTGAGTATAAAGACAAGTTTTTTAGAATAAAGTTAGAAATTATACTGGTTTAGGAAAGTGACACTAGTAGGTTCTTCTCTGGGATCTATGACCTCACCATGCTTGTTGGCTAGGTTTACATACCAGACATGAATGACCTCCTACTGAAAGGACATGAAGCCCAATCAGATGACTGTTGGTTGCCTCCAAGACTTGCTAAGTGCTATTGTTACACCACTGAGAAGTCTCACGCTGCTGGTCACTGCTTTGATTCATAAATTTTGCAGCTGGGTGGGATACTCAGTTGCATTTCTCTCTTGGCAGCTGAATGACATGTTTGGATTCTATAGAGTTTGTCCACAGATCATGAAGAGTTTCTCCAGTCCTGTGTCCAAAAGATGCATCCACCTTATTTCATTATTGTTGTGAATGTGTTTTGGTTTTGCTTCATTCTATATGTCTCTAGGGGAGGAATAAGTATCTGTTACCTGCTTATCAGTGGATACCAGATCTTTCTCGAATTCCTCTAATGTCAGATTAGATAAAGGTTGTTCCATACTAAACAACCTGAAAGGACTAGTGCATATAATTTTATTTAAAGTTTAAATGAAAACTGTGATCAGGATCATTTGGAATCATCAGTTGTTAGTTATGCGTTTAATGAGTGTGTATGTTCTTTAGTTACGTGAAGTTAAAATATAAGTGGACATTTAGTTGGGGTACTTAGCAAATATTTCCATGTTAAGATTTAGTTATTTTCTACCTGGTCAATAGTTTTTGAAATTTATATTTTTTGCAGAAAGTTCTTTTTGTCACATAAAATATTTTCAAAAATCCAAGGTGGTAGAAAGCAGCACTGATCTTTATGCCTCCATTTCGTAATGTTCCGATAATCGAAGGTGTCAGAGCTGTACTTCAGATGCATCCACTGGACTGAGCTCTAAACTCTGCATCTTGATCAGCTGTGGTTTTCTGTAATGGTCTCCATCTGTCAGGAAAAACAATTTCTTTGATGAAGGATGAGGATTACACTTATTTGTGGGTATAAAGACAGATATTACAGTCGTGGGTTATGCTGGCTTAATAAAGTTGCAGATGTTGGTTTTCCTCCAAGATCCATGACTTCACTAGTGTGGACTATGTTTTCAGTGCCAGCCATTCTTTGCCCCTGTTGAGTGGGTCTTAAGTCCAATTAGAGAACTGTTGATTACCAACAAGGTGTGTGTGCCATTTCTGTAACCTTAGGATTGTCATGCCATGCTATTTTTGTGGTTTATGGCACTATAACTGGGTAGAACTGTTAATTGATTACTTCCTTTTGAAGCTTGCATGGCACCTCTGTTACCAAGAGAGTTAGTTGCCAGGGAGGAGACTTTCAAATCAGTTCCAGCTCAGGGGCTTTTGGGGCCTGTTTCTGAAGTGCATGGTGTATTCAGCAGCAGGAACTTAACTTGCACCTCTGGAGAGCAACCAACGGCAGTGTAAATATCCTGTAAAGTTTTGAAAGTCTCTTCAACTCAAAAGAAGGCCTCTCTTGCTTGGATATGGGGAATTTTGTTAGATGGTCCTTGGCTTTTGGAGGGAACAATGTCACTACAGAGGGGAAATTTTTATTTAAACCATGTATGCATATTAATACCAGATTAACATTATTATAAGTAATATTTTATGTAGATCACTAACAGTATGACTTTTTTCAGATATCATTACTGTAATCTTATGCTACACTCTCCATTTTCTATATATTTTTTTTGTTTTATTTTATTTTTCTTTTTAGTTACATTTGGTTAACTCTGTGTCCCAGCTGTATCCCGCTCCCTCATTCCCTCCCCAACCCCACACTCCCTCCCTGGTCTCCTCCCTGCCCCTTTCCAAATCCCCTGATAGGGGAGGACCTCCTCCCCTTTCATCTGACCCTGTTTTATCAGGTATCTTCAGGGCTGGCTGCAAAGTCCTCCTCTGTGGCCTAACAGACTGCTCCTCCCCTGGGGGGGGGGGGTGTCAAACAGCCTGCCCTTGAGATCCTGTTAGAAATAGTCCGTGTTCCCCTTACTTTGGAAAACTACTTGGTTACTGAGCTACTACGGGCCACATCCGAGCAGAAGTTCTAGGTTATATCCATAGATGGTCCTTGGTTGAGTGTCAGTCTCAGAAAAGACCCTGTGCCCAGATATATTTGGTCCTTGTAGAGCTCCTATCCTTTCCATATCATACTAACTTCCCTTCTTTCATATGATTCCCTGCACTCTGCCGAGGGTTTGGTTATGAGTCTTAGTGTCTGCTTTGAAACACTGCTAGGTAGAGTCTTTCAGATGCCTTTAGTGGTAGACTCCTGTCATAAGTTCAATGCACATCCCATTTGTCTTTCTAAATGAGGATTAATCACCTTCGCCTGTGTCCACTTTCTTGATTATCTTCTTTAGGTGTGTAGATTTCATTATGTTTATCATGTCTTGTAGGTCTATATAAGCGAGTATATACCAAGTTTGTCTTTCTCCTTCTGGGATACTTCACTCAGAATGATCTTTTCTAGATCCCACCACTTGCCTGCAAATTTCATGATTTCCTCCTTTTTGATTGCTGAGTAGTATTCCATTGTGTAAAAATACCGCAATTTCTGTATCCATTCCTCCACCTCCTCCTTCAGTAAGATACCACCCCATTTTCCCCACTCCCCCTCATCAGCTAACTTGTATACTGGTATTTCTCTCTCTACTGCGCTGACCTACAAACCTGTCAACGGTACAATTTCACTTTCCTGATTTTTGCAGGTAACCCAGAATGTGTACTCACATCTGAATATCTGGAGCTAGAACCCTCAGAGAAAGAGAGGTTATGGAATGATTGCTTTTCTGGGCCTTGGTTTTCTTAATCCGTATGGTCTTTTCTAAAACCATCTATTTTTAATTTTTTCTTTATAATTCTTATTTATTATAATTTATTCACTTTGTATCCAAGCTGTAGCCACACTCCTTCATCTCCTTCTGAACCCACCCTTTCTTCCTCTTTCCCCCTTATGCCCTCCTTTATTCCACTGATAGCATAGATCCTCTTCCCTACTATCTGACCCTAGCCTATCAGGTCTCATCTGGACTGTCTGGATCCTCTTTTTCTGTGGCCTAGTTAGGCTATCTCATCAGAGGGAGGTGCTCAAAGAGCCTGCAACTGAGTCCATGTCAGAGACAACCCCTGCTCCCGTTACTAGGAAACTCACATGGAGACTGAGCTGCACATGGGTTACATCTGAGCAGGGCTTCTAGGTTATATCTATGAATGGTCCACAGAGGAAGACAATGCAAACAGTCCTGATGAGACCTGATAGGCTAGGGTCAGAGGGAAGTTGAAGAGGACCTCCCCTATCAGTGGACTTGAAGAGGGTCATGAGAGGATATGAGGGAGGAAGCCTAGGATTGGTAGAGGGTGGATGAGGGAACTATAGCTGGGATACAAAGTGAATGAACTGTAATAAATGCATTTTTAAAAGAAAGTAATAAAATATAAATAGTAAAATGTAGGAAGATAAAACAAAAACTATCCCATTTAAGTTAACGTCTACATGCAGAAAAATGAAAAGAGATCCATATTTATCACTCTGCACAAAACTAAAGTCCAAGTGGATCAAAGAACTCAACATAAAACCAGATACACTAAATCAGTTAGAAGAAAAAGTGGGGAAGAGCTAGAACTCATTGGCATAGGAGACAACTTCCTAAACAGAACACCAACAGCACAGGCTCTAAGAGCAACAATCAATAAATGGGAACTCATGAAACTGAAAAGCTTCTGTAAAGCAAAGGACACTGTCGTCAGAACAAAACAACAGCCTACAGACTGGGAAAGGATCTTCAAACCCTATATCTGACAGAGGGCTGATATCCAGCATATATAAAGAACTAAAGAAGTTAAAAGGCAATAAATCAAGCATTACAATTAAAAAATGAGCTAAAAAGTGAACTCTCTGTAGAGGAATATCGAATGGCAGAGAAACACTTGAGAGGATCAATGTCCTTAGCCATCAGAGAGATGCAAATCAAAATGACCCAGAGATTTCACCTTACACCCATCAGAATGGCTAAGATGAATAACTCAAGTGACAACACATGCTGGAAAAGTTGTGGAGAAAGGGTAACCCTCCTCCATTGCTGGTGGGAATGTATACTGTTACAACCACTTTGGAAGTCAATCCAGCTTCCAATTGGCTTTCTCAGACAGTTAGCAATAGTGCTTCCTCAAGATCCAGCTATACCTCTCCTAGGCATATATCCAGAAGAAGCTCAAGTACACCACAGGACATTTTTTCAACCATGTTCATGGCAGCTTTGTTTGTAATACGCAGAACCTGGAAACAACACAGATGTCCATCAGCGGAGGAATGGATACAGAAATTGTGGTACTTTTACACAATGGAATACTACACAGCAATTTAAAACAAGGAAATCATGAAATTTGCAGGAAAATGGTGGGATCTAGAAAAGATCATCCTGAGTGAGGTATCCCAGGAGCAGAAAGATACACATGGTATATACTCACTTATAAGTGGGTACTAGACCTATAAGATAGAATAAACATACTAAAATCTGTACACCTAAAGAAGATAAACAAGAAAGAGGACCTGGGGTAAGATGATCAATCCTCACTTAGAAAGACAAATGGGATGGACATTGGAAGTAGGAGAAAACAAGTAACAGGACAGGAGCCTACCGCAGAGGGCCTCTGAAAGAATCTACCTAGCAGTGTATCCAACAAAGGCTGAGACTCATAAACAAACCTTGGGCAGAGGCAGAGAATCATATAAAAGAATGGGGAGTTAGTATGATCTGGAGAGAAGAGGAGCTCCACAAGGACCAAATATATCTGGGCCCAGGGGTCTTTTCTGAGACTGATACTCCACCAAGGACCATGTATGGAACCCTTGCTCGGATGTAGCCCATGGTAGCTCAGCACCCAAGTGGGTTCCCTAGTAAGGGGAACAGAGACTGTCTCTGACATGAACTCAGTGGCTGGCTCTTTGACACCCCCCCACACACACCCAGGGAGGAGCAGCCCTACTAAGCCAGTCCTGAAGATACCTGATAAGCTATTGTAAGATGGAAGGGGAGAGGACCTCCCCTAGCATTGGACTTGGAAAAGGGCAGGGAAGAGATGTGGGAGAGAGGGTATCATTGGGAGGGAATGAGGGAAGGGGCTACAGCTAACCTGTGATTAATACAAATAATAAAAATTATAAAAATTAAAAATTAAAAAAAAACTAACAGAAGGAAAAGAATAGAAAAAAGGAATTACTCATTCACGCAGTGGGAAATCCCATAAAAACACTAAACTGGAAGCTTTAATGTATATGCAGAGATACAGGTGCAGACCTGTGCAGCCCTACGCATGCTTTAGTCTCTGTGAGCTCATAGGAGCTTTGATCATGCTAAAGGAACGTGTTTGCCTCGTATCCTCTATCCCCCCAGCTCTTCAGTTCTTTCTGCCTCCTATTCCATCGGGTTTTCCCAAATTCTGAGGGGAAAATTCGATAAAGATGGGTCTCCTCTGCTGCAGGAGCAAACTCCTCTGGCGATGGCTAACCAAGAAAACGATGTAAGAGTATAGCTGAATGTCAATAGGAGTAATTTTTTATTTACTAACAGAGTGATAGAAGTTATCCTAGCACATCTCCCCATTTGAAATCCAGAATGTTTGTTAGGTTGTCTTGATAGAATGTCTTGTTATCCTTTCTCCCATATCCTATTACCCTTCTCTGTAAGCTAACCAGTGGTCTTTTACTCTCTTTTTATTGTGCCTTTTTAGGAGCATTATAGGGTTGGATTTATACAACAGAGAGACTGTGAAGATTGGCGTCTGTAACTTACTGACATGTATTTAATATTCATTTGTAGCTATGATTTTATAGCTCCATTTTTTATAATAGGAAGTAACTTTGTAGCTTTAGATAACCTGGAATATAGTGTGAGGACTTAGCTCCTGATACATGCTTGCTGCCACAGTCTCCGGAGTTCTGGGATTATAAATGAGTACCACCATAAATTACATCCCAAGTTTTGGCGGTGGTGGAAGTGGTTTTGTTTGTTTGTTTAGCTTATTTTCTTTCAGTTTGCATTACAAGTCTACTATAGGTTGTACTTCATTTTATACACCCACCTGCTAAATCTTTAGCAATTCTAAATATAACTGCAGCTTGTATTATATATTCATAAGCTTTTAAATCACTTAAAGTTAAAATCCAAAGGATGATTACTAGATTATATGCTTAAAACATGCTAAATTTCTAATAACCTGACAGGCAGTTTTCCAAAGTAGCTGTCCAGTTGGCATTCTCAGCAACAATGCATGAATTCCCTGTTGGTCCACATCTTCTTCATCATTTGATATTTTGTTGTTTTGGTGTTTTCACTTTCTGGGAGGGATATAGTAGTGTCACATAATTATGTTTAAATTTCTTCCTAATAAGAGAATTTGTATATCTTTTTTTTCCATACGTTGTGATGTCTATGTTTGTCATGATGTGTATCTAGGTTTTTGGCCCATCTTTTATGAAGTGATTCACTACTTTAATTTTAACAATTCTTTATGTTCTTTGAATAACAAGTATTTTGTGTCTTTTGCAAATATTTTCCTCTAGCCTGGGTGTTGTCATCTCACTCCCTTGAATTCTCTTCCACACAGCAGAAGGGTTTTTAAAAAATAAAACGTAGATCATCAGTTATTTTCCTTGACAATCATGTGTTTGGTTTTATGCCTAAAACTTACTACCAAACCCAAGGCCACTTAAATGTTCTGATACTTTATCTCATAGAAGTCTTACAGTTTATCTTTAATTTGTAAGTCTTTTACTATTTTTAGTGTTTGGGGTAAATTGTTAAGAAATGTTATTATTTACATCTAGATTCATATTCTCTCTCAATATCTCTGCCAATTTCTGACTCTCTCTTTTTTTATATGCGGATATTTGATATTTGGGATTATTTGTTGAAGAGAAAGAAATGTGATTGTGTTTATACAGAGAAAAGAAAAACTATACTCATATATGTTTGCAGGCTGCTTTGCATATATTGCTTTTGATTTCACTTATCTTACTTTTTTTTTGAGTCAGGGTCTCTCTATGTAGCCTTGAGTAATCTTAGACTCATAAAGATCCACCTGATTCTGCCTCTCAGGTACTGGGAATAAAAGCAAAGTATACCACATACCCACCTGCTTCTATTTTATTGGATGTAAAGTTATGTATTTTTATGGACAACATATGTTTGTAGTATATGTAAATGTTGAACTTAAATTCACCTTATTGGTACAATGTCTTGGCTGTCGTATCTTCATAATATGACTTTAAGTTGAATAATATTGGATGTCAACACAAATGCACTTGAAAAAATTTGGAGAACTTATCAAAACTCAGAAATGACAGAAAAGCATAATTATATATTGTTCCCCCATCATATGTAAGTGATAACTCTCACATCTCAGTGGAGGCCTAAATACAAATACACATAGTAGCACACAGAGAGAAACAGATTTAATTTATATATTATCAAAGTAAGAACTTGGGAGACAGTATTTAAAAGATTTCTGAGTGACAGAGCTCCAACTTGTACATATTTCTATTAGCAACTGTAAAAACATTAACAAAACAAACTTGAACATCTGATGAAACAGCCACATGAGTGAATATAAAAGCAAAATTGCTACCAAATTTTCCCATTGAGTAGCAAATAGATTTATCAGAGTATGAAAATGCATTTTTTGATTAAATACATGAAAACATATTTAAAATGTAATGGAGCAATAAATGTATAGTGATATTAGATTTTTTGAAAAAAAAAACAAAAACTGAGGATTGTAACACTGAAGACCATACTTACAGACAAATCTAATGACACATTAAAGAAAATTAGATTAATTAGATTAATTCACAACACACACATACACACACACAATTGGTGTACTGACGTATACAGTTACTAAGGCACAGAATGTGTTTCAGATTTTCATCTAGTGATATAAATTTGAAGTTACCCCAGGACTTATATTACATAAAACATTGGCATTTCCTTATACAGACCACTCTTCCTGTCTTTTAGCCCTGTATCTTGGAAATGTAAAATAAAATAAAATTTAAAAATAAGAATACAATCCTGTTTGTCCTTTTGAGTGAGGTTACACCCTCTTCCTTAGGATCCTCCTTGTTGTTTAGCTTCTTTAGGACTATAAATTTTAGTATGCTTATCTTATAATATATGGCTAATATCAACTTCTAAGTGAGTATATACTGTATATGTCTTTCTGCTTCTGGGATACCTTCTGGGAACTTTTCCAGTTCCCGCCATTTGCCTGCAAATTTTATGATTTCCTTGTTTTTAATTGCTGAGTTGTGTAAATGTACCAAAATTTTTGTATCTATTCTTTAGTATGAACTCAGTGGCCAGGTCTTTGATCACCTCTCCATGTGGCATGTAGCCTTACCATACCACAGAGGAAGATGATGCTGCCAGTCCTGATGAGACCTGATATGCTAGGGTCAGATGGAAGGGAAGGAAGTGGGCTAGGAAAGGGGCATAGAGGGAAAAGAGGGAGGGTGGATGGGACTGGGAGGAGATGAAGGAAGTGGCTACAGTTGGGCTAAAAGTGAATAAATTGAAAGACAGAAAGAAAGAAAGAAAGAAAGAAAGAAAGAAAGGAAGGAAGGAAGGAAGGAAGGAAGGAAGGAAGGAAGGAAGGAAGGAAGGAAGGAAAGAAGGAAGGAAGGAAGGAAGGAAGGAAGGAAGGAAAGAAGGAAGGAAGGAAGGAAGGAAGGAAGGAAGGAAGGAAAGGAGGGAGGGAGGGAGGGAGGAAGGAAGGAAGGAAGGAAGGAAGGAAGGAAGGAAGGAAGGAAGGAAGGAAGAAAAAGAGTGAGCGAGCAGACAGGAAAAAAAAGAACAATAGACCTACACTGAGAAAACCAGATAATTGGCTAAGGAAAAGAAAAGAGAAAAAAGAAAGAAAGAAATTAGCATTTGTAGAATCAGAATAGAATAAAGACATTACAGTGTAAATTAAAAAAATAAGTGTACAAAACACTTACTGATAATAAAAAAGTAAATTTATTTGTAAATTAATGTATTCAATATCATTCTTTAACTCCACTGAGGATGGAAAGTAATCACCAATGATCTTAACAGTTGTATGGACATAGGTCCAAAAAGCCAGAAGCGGGTCACTAATTTGACACACAAATTCAAATCTCTTAAAAAATATCTCTAGTAAACACCTATATCAAATAAATTTATACATAAGGTGCATATTTAAAACTATTAGGTAGGTATGACAGGAGAAAAAAAAGCACATGATGCTTTTAGTTGAGAAAACATATTATTATACAGATAATTATATCCTGATGATAGCATTAAAAGAAAAACATCTTTTTTAAATTTTATTGTATTAATTACACTTTATTCACTTTGCATCCCCCCATAAGTCCCTCCCTCCTCCCCTCCTGGTTCCACCCTTCCTACCCCTTCTTCACGCATGCCCCTCCCCAAGTCCACTGATAGGGGAGGTCCTCCTCTCCTTCCTTCTGATCTTAGTCTATCAGATCACATCAGGAATGGCTGCATTGTCATCTTCTGTGGCCTGGTAAGGCTGCTCCCCCCTCAGAGGGAGGTGATCAAAGAGCAGGCCAATCAGATTATGTCAGAGGCAGTCCCTCTTCCCATTGCTATGTAACTCACTTGGACACTACACTGCCATGAGGTACATCTGTGCAGAGGTGCTAGGTTATCTCCATGCCTGGTACTTGTTTGGAATATGAGTCTCTGGGAAGAGCCCTGTGTTCAAATTTTCTGGTTCTGTTGCTCTCCTTGTGGAGTTCCTGTCCTCTCCAGATCTTAGTATTTCCCACTTCTTACATAAGATTCCATGCACACTGCCCAGCAGTAGGCCATAAGTCTCAGCGTTTGCTTTGATAGTCTGAAGGGCAGAGTCTTTCGAGGCCCTCTCTGGCAGGTTTCTAGGTTCCTGTTTTCTTCTTCTTTGGATGTCCATCCTCTTTGCCTTTCACGATGGGGATTGAGCATTTCAGTCAGGGTCCTCTCTCTTGATTAATTTCTTTAGATGTACAGATTTTAGTAGGTTTATCCTATGTTACCTGTCTATATGAGTGAGTATATACCGTGTGTGTCTTTCTGCTTCTGGGACAGCTCACTCAGGATGATCCTTTCCAGGTCCCAGCATTTACCTGCAAATTTCATGATTTCCTTATTTTTCATTGCAGAGTAATATTCCATTGTGTAGATGTATGACAATTTCTGCATCCATTCTTCAGTTGAGAGGCATCTGGGCTGTTTCCAGCTTCTGGCTATTACAAATAAGGCTGCTACAAACATGGTTGAGCAAATCTCCTTATTGTGTACTTGAGCCTCTTTTGGGTATATGCCTAGGAGTGGTATGGCTGGATCTTGAGTAAGCTCTATTCCTAGTTGTCTGAGAAAGCACCAGATTGATTTCCAGAGTGGTTGTACAAGTTTACATTCTTACCAGCAGTGGAGGAGGGTTTCCCTTTCTCTACAACCTCTCTAGCATGTGTTGTCACTTGAGTTTTTCATCTTGGCCATGCTGATGGGTGAAATCTCAGGGTCGTTTTGATTTGCATTTCCCTAGTGGCTAATGACATTGAGCATTTCTTTAAGTGTTTCTCTGCCATTCGATATTCTTCTACAGAAAGTCTCTGTTTATCTCTGTTCCCCATTTTTTTTTAATTGGATTACTTGGTTTGTTGCTTTTCAGCTTCTTTAGTTCTTTATGTATACTGGATATTAGCCCTCTGTCAGATAAAGGGTTTGTGAAGATTCTTTCCCAATCTGTAGTCAGTCGTTTTGTTTTGATGACTGTGTCCTTTGCTTTACAGAAGCTTTTCAGTTTCTTGAGGTCCCATTTATTGATTGTTTCTCTTAGAGCCTGTGCTGTTGGTGTTCTGTTCAGGAAGTTTTCTCCTATACCAATGAGTTCTAGGGTTTTCCCCACTTTTTCTTCTAACTGATTTCATGTGTCTGGTTTTGTGTTGAGGTCTTTGATCCACTTGGACTTTAGTTTTGTGCAGGGTGATAAGTATGGAGCTATTTGTATTTTTTCTACATGTAGACATCCAGTTAGACCAGCACCATTTGTTGAAGATGCTATCTTTTCTCCATTGTATGGTTTTGGCATCTTTGTCAATGATCAGGTGTCCATAAGTTTGTGGGTTTATTTCTGGGTTTTCTGTTTGGTTCCATTGATCCACCATTCTGTTTCTATGCCAGCACCATGCAGGTTTTATAACTGTTGCTCTATAGTATAGCTTAAGATCAGGGATGCCCACTCTCTCCGTATCTCTTCAACACAGTTCTGGAAGTCCTTGCTAGAGCAATAAGACAGTTGAAGGAGATCAATAGAATACAAATTGGAAAGGAAGAAGTCAAATTATCACTATTTGCAGATGATATGATAGTATATGTGAGTGACCCCAAAAACTCTACCAGGGAACTCCTACAGCTGATAAACACCTTCAGCAAAGTGGCCGGATACAAAGTTAACTCAAAAAAATCAGTAGCACTCCTGTATACAAAAGACACAACGGCTGAGAAAGAAATTAAGGAAACAACACCCTTTACAGTAGCCACAAATGACATAAAGTACCTTCGTGTAACCCTAACCAAGCAAGTCAAAGAATTGTATGAAAAAAATTTCAAGTCTCTGAAGAAAGAATTAGAAGAAGATATCAGAAGATGGAAAGATCCCCCATGCTCATGGCTTGGCAGAATTAATATAGTAAAAATGGCCATCTTACCAAAAGCAATCTACAGATTCAATGCAATTCCCTTCAAATTACCAACACAATTCTTTACAGACCTGGAAAGAAAAATTCTCAACTTCGTATGGAATAACAAGAAACTCAGAATTGCTAAAACAATCCTCTACAATAAAAGATCTTCTGGAGGTATCTCCATCCCTGATCTTAGCTGTTCTATAGAAAACCATCTTTTTTAAATGAAGCTTTAGCAAATGACGCATCGGAATTTCAACTTTGGTCTCTATGGCTTAAAAGCAAGAAAGACAGATGGGATGTGCATCGAACATTGACAGGAGTCTACTGAGCACATTTTAAAGACTCTAACTAACAGTGTTTTCAAAGCAAAGACTCATGACCAAACCTTTGGCAGAGTACAGGGAATCATAAGAAAGAAGGGGAGTTAGTCTGATGGGGAAAGGATAGGAGCTCCACATGGACCAAAGATATCTGGGCACAGGGTCTTTTCTGAGACTGACATGCAACCAAGGACAATGTATGGATATAACCTAGAACCTCTGCTCATATTTAGCCTGTGGTAGCTCAGTAACCAATTGGTTCCCCATAGTGAGGGAAACAAGGACTCTTTCTAACAGGAACTCAATGACTGGCTCTTTGGCCTCCCCACCCCCCAAGGGAGGAGCAGTCCTGTTAGGCCACAAAGGAGAGCTTTGCAGCCAGTCCTGAAGATACCTGATAAAACAGGATCAGATGAATGGGGAGGAGGTCCCCCCTATTGCTGGACTTGGCAAGGGGCACGGTGGAGATGATGGAGAGAGGGAGGGTCTGGGAGGGAATGAGGGATCGGAACAGGGCTGGGATACAGAGTTAATAAAATGTAACTGACAAGAAAAAAATAAAATTCAAAAAAAAATAAAAATAAAAAAAGCACATAGATGGTAGTTCCACTTTGCTAAAAAACTGTATATTCCCACAATACTCTGTTTAGAGTGTTTGTTAATATAGAAACAAATGGAACATTACTATGTTATTCATATACCAGCTGCAAAAATAACACAGAATTCTGTTTTCTCTTGTGAATAAATTTTGAAAAATAAGGGGAAAAATTAAATACAATTTTCCATATTTAGTTTCAGATGAATTTGTAAGTTTCTTCTAAATTTACTCTGATATTAAATTATGAGAATGCCAGAGTGCAGTAAATACTCTAGCCATAGGGAATTATGTATGAACTGGTCAAAATCCACATATTCCATAATGCTGCTCTCTTTCTATGGTAATTACTTTCTGAAGAACAGCTTTTTGGAAAACTATTAAAAACCACGATATTTTGAGCTTAAGATAGCACTGATTTCCTTTTGGAAGGATGGCAACATTCCTTTTTCTTTTAAATTAATGGTACATGCTTTGGCCTATATTGCATTTTTGTGATTTACCTATTGAGAAAACATCTTCATTAGTTACAAGACAAACGTACCTTCTTTATTATCCATAGCTCATCTTTACTAAAATTGAGAAACAAAGTAGACTAATAAAAATTTGGTGCTGTTCATGCTTATTATTTTATGGATAAACCCTTTATACCCAACTTAGAAATCTTCTATCTTTTTATTTATTTATGAATTCAATGTGTCTCTATGTGTAGTGCATCATATATCCTCTTCTATCACTTTTCATCACTTCCTTCCTGGAAGGGCCTCTTCTGAACTGGATCCCATGTTTTGTAGCAGTGCTAGAAGAATGCAAGCCCCAGAAAGTCCCCTGTGTCTCTGTCCTTACCAAACCCAGGATCCTACATTAACATAGGATACCCGGACTGTTTTACGAAGCTTTGGTCTGAACTCCAGTCCTTCATAGCCCACTCCCTCATCTCCTTCCTTCCCACCTTCCCTCCCTCTTCTCCCCCCACCCCATATCCCTCTCCTAATCCACTGATAGGAAAGATTCTTCTACACTACTATCTGACCCTAGCCAATCAGGTCTCATCAGGACTGTTTGGATCCTCTTTCTCTGTGGCCTAGTAAGGCTACCTAACCAGGGGGAGGTTATCAAAGAGCAGGCAACCAAGTTCATGCCAGTGACTGCACCTGCTCCCCTCACTAGGGAGCCCACATGGAGACTGAGCTGCCCATGAGCTACATCTGAGCAGGGAGCCTAAGTCCTCCATGCACGATCCTTGATTTACTCATCAGTTTCTTCAGGACCAGCTGGGCCCAGAATTTTTGGCTCTGTTGGTCTAAGCAGGCCTGTGGAAGACTACATAGAAAGCAACCTTAAACTACATAACCACTTATCTCGTCAGCCTCAAATACTGTTTCTTTCTTTTTTTTTTTTTTTATGAATTCATTTTGTGGACTGCTTTGGCAACAGTTGGAGTACAATTACCGCATCTTGGCATATAATAGTTTTATAAACATGAATTTACAGTATTTTGAGACTATAACAATTTTCTTTATTTTGTGTCTATAACAATCTTAATTTATCTGACTATGTCTATGACAATCTTAATTTATCTGGCTGTGTCTATGATATAAACATATGCATTTTATGGATTAGAACAAGGAATATTGCCATTTTTTTATATCAGAGAGAAACTCTTGAAACTACAAAAAAAATTGGCTCAGTAAATGGAACTGCTCTACTTTTTCTTTTTGTACTCAGAAGCAAAATACAATAGTAGTCTTTTTAATTTTTTTATAATTTATATAAATATTTTAAAATGTAAAAATTTTATCAGAGTATATTCAATTTTATTGAAATAAAAACACTGTAACAAGAAAGTTCATTACTGTGACCTCTAGAATGAAAAATTGATAGTATCATGGTGCACACACACATATACACACCCATGAATAAATAATACAGTATGATGTTCATAATTAAAAATATAATGGATTTAATATAACAAAGACCTGCAATATAGAAAAACTGATAATAAAGATGATGGAAATATAATTCTCTTAGATTATTAAATCTGAGCATTTTCTATAGGGAAATTCTCTAATTGGGCACAAGGAATACCTATTTATCTTTTGTTTGTTTTTATTTTTTTCTTTATTAATTGCTCTTTATTCACTTTGTATCCCCCCTGTGGTTCTCTTCCTCCTCCTATCCCAATCCCTCCCTTCCTCCACCCTCTGCATGCATGCCCCTCCCCAAATCCACTGATGGGGGAGGACATATTTTATTTATCTTTTATAGAGTAGTGTCTCTATTAGCTACATATAGGATATAAGTGTAGTGAATCTTAAATTTTTTTCATCCTTGCTTTCATGTTTAGTTGATAACTACATAATTTTCTCTTCCTTTATTCCCTCCAAATTCCACATATACACCACTTGCTCTCTCTCAAACTCATGACCTCATTTTATTAATTCATGTTATAATTCAAATGACTCCATTTGGAGATGACATATTTATACATTCAATATTCCAAAAATTCTAACAGAAAACTTCTATAAATAATAAATATATCCATCAGTATAGCAGGATTCAGAATAACTTGCAAAAGTCAATAGCATTTCTATACATGAACAAACATACAAAGAGATCATAGGAACCCTCACATTCATAACAGCCTTAAAGAAAATAAAACATCTTGGAATAAAGCAAATCATCAAGGAAGAGAAGCACCTCCACAAAAATTTTAAATCTCTGAAGAACAAGATAGAGAAAGACATTAGAAAATGGAAAGCTATCCATACTCATGAGTTGGTAGAATTAATTGTAAAAAGGACCATTTTACCAAAAGCGGTGTACAGGGGAAATTTAACCACAATCAAAGTCTGCATCTAATTCATTACAGAAATAGAAAATACTATTCTTAGCTGGAGGGAACGGGAACTCCACAAGCAGAGCAACAGAACAAGATAATTTGAACACAGGGAACTTCCCAGAGACTCATACTCCAACCAAGGACTATTTGTGGAGATGACCTGGAACCCCTGCACAGGTGTATCCCATGGCAGTTCAGTGTCCAAGTGGGTTCCATAGTAATGGGAAGAGGGACTGCCTCTGACATAATCTGATTGGCCTGCTCGTTGATCACTTCCCCCTGAGGGGGGAGCAGCCTTACCAGGCCACAGTAGAGGACAATGCAGCCACTTTTGATGAGAACTGATAGACTAAGATCAGAAAGAAGGAGAGGAGGACCTCCCCTATCAGTGGACTTGGGGCGTGGCATGCATGCAGAAAGGGGAGGGAGGGTGGGATCGGCAGGGGAGGGAGGGGCTCATGGGGGGATACAAAATGAATAAAGTGTAATTAATAAAAAAAATAAAAGATTTAAAAAAAATTTTATTTTTCTTTTTAGTTACAATTTGTTAACTCTGTGTCCCAGCTGTATCCCGCTCCCTCATTCCCTCCCCCTCCCCAACTCCCTCCCTGGTCTCCTCCCTGCCCCTTTCCAAGTCCACTGATAGGGAAGGACCTCCTCACCTTTCATTTGACCCTGTTTTATCAGGTATCTTCAAGGCTGGCTGCAAAGTCCTTCTCTGTGGCCTAACAGGACTGCTCCTCCCCTGGCGGGGGGGGGGGGGTCAAAGAGCCTGCCCTTGAGATCCTGTTAGAAATAGTCCTGTTCCCCTTACTTTGGAAAACTACTTGGTTACTGAGCTACCATGGGCCACATCCGAGCAGAAGTTCTATGTTGTATCCTTAGATGGTCCTTGGTTGAGTGTCAGTCTCAGAAAAGACTCTGTGCCCGGATATATTTGGTACTTGTAGAGCTCCTATCCTTTCTATATCATACTAACTCCCCTTCTTTCATATGATCCCCTGCACTCTGCCAGGGTTTGATTACGAATCTTAGTGTCTGCTTTGAAATACTGCTAGGTAGAGTCTTTCAGATGCCTTTTGCGGTAGACTCCTGTCATACATTCAATGCACATCCCATTTGTCTTTCTAAATGAGGATTGAAAATACTATTCTTAATTTCAATAGAACCAGAGAAAAACCTGAGTAGCCATAACTATTCTAAAAGAAAAGAAAGATGCTAGGGATATTGCAGTTCGAGATGTCAAGATATATTGCAGAACTTTAGTAATAAAAGCAAAATAATTTGGCAGAATCAAAGAGGAGTTGGAGGAAGGGGAACAGAACCAGGAGGAAGTGGAGGAGGGATGGGAGAGAAGGAGACATGTAGGCCAATAGAGCCAAATCAATGACCCAGACATGAGTACAGTACCATCAGAACTTTAATACATGGCAGAAACCAGAAACATATACTAAAAATCAGAAACCATCTTCAGCAAAGATTTCTGGGGAAAGTGAATGTCCACATACAGAAAAATCAGGATACATTCATTTTTGTCACCAAAACTAACGCCAAATGGATCAAAGAATTAAACATGAAGTCTGAAACACTAAAATTGCTTAAAGAAAACAAATGCAATATTCTACATGATAAAAGTATAGGAAATAACTTTCTGGACAAGATTCCATTCAGCCATTTAATTCCCAAAGAAGACAAGTGTGACTTCATAAATCTAAAGTGTTCTGTAAAGAATAAGAAGCAATAACTTGGGGGACAAGGACATACACAGAGTGGGAGGGAATTTTAGTCAGCTATACGTTTGACAGAGTTTTAACTTCCAGAATATATAAAGAACTCAAAGAAAAAGTGTCAAAAAGAAAGGAGAGTTCTCAATAGAAGAAAGAAAAATAATAAGGACAGTAATCTTTAACAAAACTCAAATGACTTCATAATGCCTCCACATTAGGAAAAAATGACTCCACAAGAGAAAAGATGTATATGTTTCCTGTTTCATAATTGGTGAAATTATAAATGTCATAATAGATCCTGATTGACAGTTCAATTCTATATCCACCATACCAACCTATACTAAATTTAGACCATTCAAAATTTCTAATATTATAATGATATATTTTTAATGCCATGAAATACATTAGAAGCCAACTCCCACTGCTATTTCTTCCACATAGATTGAGAATTTCTGTCATGTATGCTCTTGACTTTGGAGAAGACAATATGTATATATAAGGGCCTGAAAAGTTGAGAAATGAGGAAGTACTGAAATACTCCTGACCTAAAAGATATGAATTTCATATCTTATAAAATGTTTAATATGTAAATTTATGTAACATTAACATAATCATTTAACATATACGGGGCTAAAATATATAGCTACCATTTCTGTAAAAATAATTTATATAAAAACACATTATATGTAATAGGCCATGAACTCAGTGGCTGACTCTTTGATCATCTCCCCTTGTGGGGAAAGGCAGGCTTACCAAGTCACAGAGGAAGACAATGCAGCCACTCCTGATGAGACCTGATAGACTAGGATCAGAAGGAAGGGGATGAGGACCTCCTCTACCAGTGGACCTGAGAAGGGGCATGGGAGGAGATGAGGGAGAGGGAGGAATTGGGAGGGGACAAGCATTGGGGGCTACAAAGTGAATAAATTATAATAAATAAAAAATTATATTAAAAAGTAATAGGCAAAAGAAATAAATAACATCAGAAACATATAAGAATAAATATTATAACCACAAATTATATATAAGTACAAATAATGGCATATGTTAAGTTTCATTAAAGAATAAACACAGCCGGGCACAGTGGCATACACATGTAATCCCAACACTTTGGAAGGCAGAGACAGGTTAATTTCTGTGAGTTTGAGACCGCTTGGTCTACAAAGTAAGTCCAGGACAGCCAAAGCTACACAGAAAAACGCTGTCTCGAAAAACTACAAGAAAGAATGAAAAAAGAATAAACACTATCTTAGAAATATCTGCACAGTGTATCAAAGCAGATGTTGAGACTCATAACCAAACTTTGGGCAGAGTGAAACGAATCTTAAGAAGGGGGAGTTAGTAAGACCTGGAGAGGACAGGAGCTCCAGAGGGAGAGCAACAGAACCAAAATCTGAACACAAGGATCTTTTCTGAGACTGATACTTAAGTATCATTCATGGATATAACCTAGAACCCCTGCTCAGATGTAACTCATGGCAGCTCAGTATCCAAGTGGGAGTAAGGGGAACAGGGAATGTCTCTGACATGAACTCAGTGGCTGGCTCTTTGATCACCTCCCCCTGAGGGGGAAGCAGCCTTGTCAGGCCACTGATGAAGACAATGCAACCAGTCCTGATCAGACTTGATAAGCTAGGGTCAGATGGAAAGGAAGAGGACCTCCCCTATCAGTGGACTTGGATAAAGGCATATGAGAAGATGAGGGAGTGAGAATGGGATGGGGAGGGAATGAGTGAGGAAGCTACAGCTGGGATACAAAATGAATAAACTGTAATTAATATATAAAAATAAAATTTTAATTAAAAATATCTGCACATGAAAGAATATTTGAGAAAGAACTGAATATAGATTTTACAAATTTAATTAGTACAATTGAAATTAAAATTTTGTCCTCTAGCTGTAATCCACAACAGACAGATTCAAGAAAGGAATTTGTAAATATGTGAGAAGCCATCCTAAATCCTAGTGCAAAGGGATAAAGGTCTAAGAGATAAAAATTCAGAGAGAATAGTCTAAATCAGTGGCTCTCAACCTTTCCACAGTGGTCTCCTAAGACCCTCGGAAAACACAAATATTTACGTTACAATTCACAACAGTAACAATTAAAATTACGAAGTAGCATTGGAAAGATTATGGCTGGGGTCACAACATGAAGAACTGTATTAAACGGTCGGTCGCAGCATTAGGAAGGTTGAGAGCCACTGCTGTAAATCGTGGCTAATTTGAGTTCCAGGTAAAGAAGCAACTAAGCAAAATACAGTTCAGAAAATTATCCTGAGCTGCATGAAACAAATCCCTGATGCTGAATCCTGTATAGGATGTGTTTGAAAAGAAATCCTTAGATGGTACACCAATCATACTTCAATAGAGTAGGACATTAAAAAAATAAATTTTATGGCCTGAATTATCATGGTAAGACTGGAAGAGGTGTTTCGTAACTGATGAAGCTGTACATAAAGAAGTCATATTTTCTGCTTTGCACATGTGATCACCCTTAAATAAGATGTAGTGGAAGGAGGCTGCAATCAGGGTGTAAAGTGAATACATAAATGAGTTTAAAAAAAATAAGATGCAGTGGGACTGAAGGCTGATGTTTTAAAAACAGCAGAAAAAGGTGGCAAGGATGAGAGTAACCATCCTCGTTAATGTAGTTAACATCCTTGTTAATGTAGGAAATATAACTACATTCTGTATCATTGAATTCTGTATCATTGAATTCTGAATCATTAAATTATCTTTCCAGAGTTAAACATTTTCAAATAAAAAAATCTTGAATTCCCTAGTTGATCCTTATTAAATGAAATGTTTTGAAATGGATAAGTTAAGGAGATCATTGTTGTTATTAGCTTTTGTCATGGTGGTGGTGGGTGTTGTTGGTTGTGGTTGTGGTCGTGGTGGTGGTGGTAGGGTCTGGTGTTATTGGTTGTGCTTATGGTGGTGGTGGTGGTAGGGTCTGGTGTTATTGGTTGTGCTTATGGTGGTGGTGGTGGTAGCGGATGTTGATGTCTGTGGTCATAGGTGATAGTGTTGGTGAATGTTGGTGGATAGTAGTGGTGGTGGTGGCAGATATTGGTGGGTTGTGGTGGTGGTTGCTGTGGTGGAAGTTGGTGGGTGTTGTTAGAGGTGGTAGATGGGGTGGTAGATATTGGTGGGTGGTGGTTGTGGCGGTAGTGTTGATGGTGGTGGTGGTGATGGCTTTGTTCTACTCTGAATGATTACTTGTTTCTGAAAAAAAAATCCCTAGATGAAAAATCACAAATACAAGAAAACTGTGTCAGTTAACACATTAAGGGTAACCCCAGAAGGGTTTTAGATGTCACATGAAGACATAAAAACAATGTAACTTCCTCTGGAATTAATATGACCAAAAGGGACTCTGAATTTTAAATCTCTGCTTCTTTATCAGTATCTCCCATCTGTAGTCTGGTTTCCGGACTATCTGTAATCTGTCAGTGAGTTTCTGATCTGTTTGTTGTCCCTGTCACTTGCGTTCTGTCTGTTGTGACTCTCTCCAACAAAGAGCTGAATTTATTGAGAAGCACAAAAAACAGCGGGAAATAGATGTTCAGGATTGTGATGTCTTCCTGGTGGAAGTTTCCCTTGATGAGTATGAAGTGTCCTTCCCAATCTCTTTTTATTAATTTTGGTTGAAAGTCTATTTTATCAGATATTAGAATGGCTACTCCTGCTTGTTTCTTGGGTCCATTTGCTTGGAAAGTCGTCTTCCAACCTTTTACGCTCAGGTAATGTCTATCTTTGTGTCTTAGGTGTGTTTCTTGTATGCAACAGACTGCTGAGTTTTGTTTACGTATCCATTCTGTTAATCTGTGTCTTTTTACTGGAGAGTTGAGTCCATTGATGTTGAGAGAAATTAATGACCAGTGGCTGTTAGATCCTTTGATTTTGATGTTGGCTGTGTTCATAAGGTTGTGTGCTTGGTTGCTTTTTGTTTTGCTGTAGTAAGGTTAATTACTTCCTGTGTTTTCTTGACAGAAGCTAATTTTCTTGGGTTGTATTTTCCCTTCCAATATCTTCTGTAATGCTGGATTTGTGTGTAGGTATTGTTGAAATTTGTTTTTGTCATTGAATATCTTGTTTTCTCCGTCTATGAGGACTGAGAGTTTTGCAGGGTATAGTAGCCTGGGTTGACATCTGTGTTCTCTTAGGGTCTGCATGATATCTGTCCAGGCACTTCTGGCTTTCATAGTTTCTGTTGAAAAGTCAGGTGTGATTCTAATGGGTTTGCCATTATATGTTACTTGGCCTTTTTCCCTTGCAGCTTTTAGTATTTTTTCTTTGTTCTGTATACTTACTGTTTTGATTATTATGTGGCGGGAGGATTTTCTTTTCTGGTCAAATTTGTTGGGAGTTCTGTAGGCCTCATGTATCCTTATTGGCTTCTCCTTTAACTTGGGGAAATTTTCTTCAATGATTTTGATGAAAATATTTTCTGGGCCTTGGAGAAGGGAGTCTTCTTTTTCCTCTATTCCTATTATTCTTAGGTTTTGTCTTTTCATATTGTCTTGGATTTCTTGGATGGTCTGTGTCAGGAATTTTTTGGATTTAACATTTTCTTTGACAGATACATCGATTTCTTCCATTGTATCTTCTACACCTGAGATTCTTTCTTCCATTTCTTGTATTCTGTTGGTTATGTTTACCTCTGTAGTTCCTGTTTTCTTCCCTAAATTCTTCCTCTCCATTATTTCCTCCATTTGTGTTTTCTTTAATTTTTCTAGTTCTATCTTCAGGTCTTGAGTTTTTTTGTTTACTTCCTTCACCTGTCTGCTTGTATTTTCCTCTTTTTCTTTTAGTTCCTTCAACTCTGTCTCTTTGATTTCTTTCAGTGATTTAATTATTTCTTCTCTGAAGGCCACAAGGTGTTTGGCTGCATCTTCCCGTATTTCTTCACGGATGGCCCTAATCTGCTTGTCTTTATCTTCCTCCATTTCTTTACAGATAGCCATGATCTGTTTGGTTTTATCTTCCTCTAATTCTTTACGTATTTTATCTGTTTCCTCTATTATTCTCTTCATCAACATAGATGTAAGGTCATTTTCTTGATTTTCTATTATGCTGCATTGTTCAGGGCTGTTCGCCCCTGGATGGCTGGGTTCTGGAGATGCCATATTGCTCTGTCTTTTGTTGGTTGAGCCTTTACGCTGACCTCTACCCATTGGGCTGATTTAGGTGTTGGTTTTTAGTTTCTATGCTTCCTGGAGTCCTGAGGTAGGGAGTATCCCCTTGGCCGGAAGATGATTTTTCCTGAAGGATCATCTTCCGGCCAAGGGGATACTCATTAGCCATTAGGGAAATGCAAATCAAAACAACCCTGAGATTTCACCTTACACTCATCAGAATGGCCAAGATGAAAAACTCAAGAGACAACACATGCTGGAGAGGTTGTGGAGAAAGGGGAACCCTTCTCCACTGCTGGTGGGAATGTAAACTGGTACAACCAGTCTGGAAATCAATCTGGCCCTTTCTCAGACAACTAGGAATAGCGCTTCCTCAAGATCCAGCCATACCACTCCTA
Organism: Psammomys obesus; assembly: GCF_907164565.1. Classification (NCBI taxonomy): domain Eukaryota; kingdom Metazoa; phylum Chordata; class Mammalia; order Rodentia; family Muridae; genus Psammomys; species Psammomys obesus. The sequence goes on along the minus strand of NW_026596091.1, from coordinate 20,286,083 downwards.
GGCATATACCCAAAAGAGGCTCAAGTACACAAAAAGGACATTTGCTCAACCATGTTTGTAGCAGCTTTATTTGTAATAGCCAGAAGCTGGAAACAACCCAGATGCCCCTCAACTGAAGAATGGATGCAGAAACTGTGGTACATCTATACAATGGAGTATTACTCAGCAATGAAAAATAAGGAAATCATGAAATTTGCAGGTAAATGGTGGGACCTGGAAAGGATCATCCTGAGTGAGTTGTCCCAGAAGCAAAAAGACACGCATGGTATATACTCACTCATATAAACATACAATATAGAATAAACCCACTAAAATCTGTACATCTAAACAAACTAAGCAAAAGAGAGGACCCTAACTAAAATGCTCAATCCCCATCCTGAAAGGCAAAGAGGACGGACATCAGAAGAAAAAGAAAATAGGAAACAACCTCAGAACCTGCTACAGAGGGCCTCTGAAAGCCAGAAGAAAACAGGAAACAACCTTGAAACCTGCCACAGAGGGCCTCTGAAAGCTTCTGCAGTATAGACTGTCAAAGCAGATGCTGAGCCTGATGGCCGCTGATGGGCAGAGTGAATGGAATTTTATGTAAGAAGTGGGAAATAATAAGAGCTGGAGGGGACGGGAACTCCACAAGCAGAGCAACAGAACAAGATAATTTGAACACAGGGAACTTCCCATACTCCAACCAAGGACTATTCGTGGAGATGACCTGGAACCCCTGCACAGGTGTAGCCCATGGCAGTTCAGTGTCCAAGTGGGTTCCATAGTAATGGGAAGAGGGACTGCCTCTGACATAATCTGATTGGCCTGCTCATTGATCACTTCCCCCTGAGGGGGGAGCAGCCTTACCAGGCCACAGTAGAGGACAATGCAGCCACTTTTGATGAGAACTGATAGACTAAGATCAGAAAGAAGAGGAGAACCTCCCCTATCAGTGGACTTGGGGAGTGGCATGCATGCAGAAAGGGGAGGGAGGGTGGGATCAGCAGGGGAGGAGGGAGGGGCTTATGGGGGGATACAAAATGAATAAAGTGTAATTAATAAAAAAAGACCTTAAAAAAAAACAGTGGGAAAAAAATCAAATGAGGGATTCATTAATTTTTATTTTTTATATCAATTACAGTTAATTCACTTTGTATCCCAGCTGTAGCCCATCCTTTTTTCCCTCCCCTTCCCATTGTCCCTCCCTCATCTCCTTGGATGCCCCTCTCCAAGTCCACTAATAGGGGAGGTCCTCCTTGCCTTCCATCTGACCCTAGCCTATCAGGTCTTATCAGGAGTGGCTGCATTGTCTTCCTCTGTGGCCTGGTAAGGCTGCTCTCCTATCAGGAGGAAGTGATCAAAGAGCCAGCCACTGAGTTCACATTACAGATATATTTAACAGAATTTTACAAGCAAAAGAGTAACTTAACTGACACCAAACTGACTTCAAATACTCACGCTGCAAACAAATACTCTCAAGCAATATCAATATATAGTTTAAAGTATTTGTGGTGGGTGTTTGTTCTATAAGGTTGCCCTCAACCTATTGGCTATTTTCAGTAAATGATTACTAAAACATAATCACACATATATTATTCTGGGTTAGGGGCATGGAATTATACATAATTTACAATTAAAGCTACACATTACAGTTGTAAAAACTGGCTGCATGAGAAATGTAAAGTACAGCACAGTTGGATATTTGTTTTTTATCGGCAGTATAAAGTTAAACAGGCTGAGTACAGATTGGATAGCTGGTTAAGGAAATAGACTTATATAATACCAAGACATATGAACTAAGTGGTGACATCTGGGAAAGTTCATTTTCTTTGGAGTCAAGAGATTTTTTTAAATGTACCATTACAGAAGGTATAAAACATTCTGGCTTAAAAAAATGGAACAATTAAAGATAAATTAATAATTTGGATAACATCATGAAATTATATATATATGTAAAGTACAGAGAGAAATGTTAATATGCAGTCAGCTGGATGTAAACTGAGTCTTACATTCCCCAAGAAAAGGGAATCTTAGGGTTCTTTGGTGGCAGACACCTTTAACCCAGATGCTGGATGACCTCTGAGTTCAAGGCCAGCCTGGTTTCTATACCATGTTTCAGGTGGGCTGGGGCTGCATAATAGAATGGTTTCACAAAGCAGTAAAATAAAATAAAGAAAAATTTATTTAAGTATATATTTCATTAAGTCGAATATGTACATCATAGTTTCTAGGATTAAAAACTAAAGGGATAGGTGCAACTAATCTCTACACTAGTAGAACAAAAAAAGAAGAAAAGGTAGTCAATACAATTTGAAGGCAAGGAAAAAAATGGTGCACGCATGATGAATGGAATCCTAAAATGTTGGATGAATTCCCATGTATCAGTCATGTTAGCTTTCCATCACCTTAACAAAATATTTGAGAATATCAGCATAAAGGAGGAAATGCGGTTTCAGTTCATGATTTCTGGGGTCTGTTTGTGGGGCCTGGGGAAAGTCAATATTCCTGATGATGGTTGTGAATGAGACATAATTTTTTTTCTAAAAGCAGAAAAATTTAGGAAGAATTCTGAATTCAATTCAATGCAATGTGCCTTTCAAGAGCACATGCCTAGTGTCTTTTTTTTTTTCAAGTTTTACATCTTTTTTTTAATTTTATTTTTTCTTATCAGTTACATTTTATTAACTCTTTATCCCAGCCCTGTCCTGATCCCTCATTCCCTCCCAGTCCCTCCCTCCTTCCCTCATCTCCACCCTGCCCCTTGCCAAGTCCACTGATAGGGGGGACCTCCTCCCCATTCATCTGATCCTGTTTTATCAGGTATCTTCAGGACTGGCTGCAAAGCTCTCCTCTGTGGCCTAACAGGACTGCTCCTCCCTTGGGGGGTGGGGAGGCCAAAGAGCCAGTCATTGAGTTCCTGTTAGAAAGAGTCCTTGTTCCCCTCACTATGGGAAACCAATTGGTTACTGAGCTACCACAGGCTACATCTGAGCAGAGGTTCTAGGTTACATTCATACATGGTCCTTGGTTGCATGTCAGTCTCAGAAAAGACCCTGTGCCCAGATATCTTTGGTCCATGTGGAGCTCCTATCCTTTCCTCATCAGACTAACTCCCCTTCTTTCTTATGATTCCCTGTACTCTGCCAAAGGTTTGGTCATGAGTCTTTGCTTTGGAGCTCCACAAGGAAGTTTGAGGTGAGAATTAGGAATGAAACAACAGAAAGCCTAAAAGCATGGTATGTGGTTATAAAAGTCTATTAGGCTAAGGAATACATGGCTGACAGAGATTGATGTCATAAAGAAGCCAGTTGTTTGGAGGGAGAAGGGATGCTAGAAAAAGGAACTGCTAAGTGTAGAGGAGGGTCATTAGAGAGGAATATGAATTATGAAAAAAATTTTATAATGAAACCCAACACTGCATGACAACCTTAAAATTAACTTTAAAGATTTATATGTAATATATGAGAGTGGAGAGTAGAGGAATATTTAAAGATGACATAGTATTTTAATGAAAAAGTCAGACAATAGCAAAAAAATACAAAAGATATCTTAAGTACATCTCATGCATTGACAACACACCCATCTGAAGCTCCAGAGTATGAAAGAATAAGTCTATTTATTTATTCGTTTGTTTATTACCATTTATTCACTTTTTATCCAGCTGTGCCCCTCCCTTCTCTCTTTCCAGTTCTACCCTCTCTCTCTTTTCTCCCTCCATGTCCCTTCCCTAGTCTACTGTTAGGGAGGTCCTCCTCTGCTTCTATCTGACCCTAGCCTATCAGGTCTCATCAGGACTGATTTCATTGGTCTTTAATGCGCAGAAATCTCCCTGGCTGCTCTCTGAATGCTGAGAGTGAAGAAATGCATCACTATGCCTTACTCACAATAATATAACTTTAAATCATATACCATTTATCAAAATGTGAATAATACTTTGTGAGGGGAATATTAACATTTTTGAAAATTAGTGAAATACATTGAGTATATTTATGAATTTGGTCATAAAATATGAGGTCCTTTTAGGTTTATGAAAAATACAATGCAAATCAAATAAATTCCAAGTGACATTGATTTGTGAAGTGGACAAGCAGAACCAAAGCTTAGTGTATAAAGTAAAATCCATGAACAACTGAAATGCGTTCATAATGACAAAGTGAGACAACTTGCTATGTCAATATATAATTTATCAAGCAGTTGCAGAAATTAAGACAAAATATACTAAAGCATGGAAGAGTGGTTACTGTATGGTGGCTAGGTAGAAAAGGGAATAGTGTGCCAAGTTAGGGATTGATATATTTATGCTTAGTTGACATTTTTTGTGACATGGTTTCTCTGTGTAGCCTTGGCTCTCCTAGAGCTTACTCTGTAGACTAGGCTAGCCTTGAACTCATTAGGAAGAGGGTGTTGCAATCTCAACAATTGGTATATAGGCAGGCATTTCAACTATTAATATTTATGGGAGTACTTTATGATTTAAAAGACTTTAAATTTTAAATATTTACATATATTCTTTTTATTATTTTTTCTTCATTATTATTGTTATTATTATTGATTACAATTTATTCACTTTGTATTCTGGTTGTAGCACCCTCCCTCATCTCCTCCTGCCCCTCTCCCCAATATCTCTCTCTCCTAGTCCACTGATAGGTCCTCCTCCACTACTATCTGATCTGATCGAGGGCCTATCAGGTCTCATCAGGACTTTCTGGATCCTCTTTCTCTGTGGCTGAGTAAGGCAACCTCTCTTGGAGGAGGTGATCAAAGAGCAGGCAACTGAGTTCATATCACTCTGACCCTGCCCCCTTTACTAAGGATCCCACTGGAGACTGAGCTGCCAAAGGGCTACATCTTAGCAGGGGGTGTAAGTCCTCTCAATGTATGGTCCTTGGTTAGGGTTTCAGTCTCTGGAGGCCTCCCTAGGCTCAGATATTTTGGCTCTGTTGGTCTCCTAGTGGAGCTCCTGTCCCCTCCAGGTCTTTCAATCTCCCTCTTCTTCCATAAGATTCCCTGTACTCTGCCCAAAGTTTGGCTATGCGTCTCAGCATCTGCTTTGATACACTGCTGGGTAGTCTTTCAGAGGCCCTCTGTGGCTCCTGTCCTGTTCACTGTTTTTTGTTTGTTTGTTTGTTTGTTTGTTTGTTTAATCAATAGCTTACTTAATCTTGGAGAATTCCATAGAATGTAATTTAAATATAGTTTTCCCCTACCCACAGCTCCTGACATAATGACTCTCTCCACCTTTCCCTCCCTCCCTACCCAACTTTGAGTTTTCCTCTTCTCTCCAGTTCTCAACAGCCCAATTTGTGTTGTCCAATTAATCTTCTATGAAATATGCTGACATGACATAAGGGTCCCATCATTAAAGAAAACTTAGTCTTCCACTCCCAGAAGCCATCAAATGCTAATGGACTCTCAGTGGTGTGATCTCATTCCCACATTACTTCTTCTGTGCTGGGATTTTTGTCTTGCTTGAGCTTGCACTAGTTTTTACATGTTGTCACAGTCATTGTGTGCTCATTTGTGTAAATGCCTTATTGTGTCTGAAAAATTTCCTTGTTGTTATCCAACACCCCAAGTCTTACAAACTTTCTATCTCTATCTGTAAAACTTCTGTGAGCTTTATGAGAAGAGGTGTGTTATATGTGTCTAATTTAGGGCAGAGAATTCTACTGGCCCTTGTTCTCTCTGTGTTGACCAGTTGAAGGTCTCTTTGTTAATTGCCATAGTACAAGAAGCTTCTCTGATAAAAGGTGAAAGATTCTCTGATCTATGCTAATAGCAATAAGTTCTTAGAAGTAGTCTTAATACTGTGTCCAACACGCAAAATAATAATACTGGGGTCTCCCTGAGGGCCAATGACCTCAGATGACCTAGACACAGATTATTCTTCTCTTAACTCCATGTGTGGGTTTCACCTCATAGAGTGGACCTTAGAACCAATCAGAAAGTGGTTGATTACTCTCATAATATTAGTGCCATTATTTCACCAAAGGAGTTATCTTGCCAGGCTAGTAATTGCTATATCTTACAGGAGTCACAGCTCAGTGTGATTGATGATTTATTTTCTCCTCTGGTAGTATATAGCATCTTTCAAGAACCTGTGAACTAGCCAGTAGGGATAAAGCTTCCAGTGAGTACCAGCTTGACTTCTTCATGCTATCTTTCTCAATTATATAGTGTCTTATGCAAGAGAACTGTACTATAAATTCTGGAGGGTAATCAAGAGTACAACTGTAGACTATAATGCTTTGGAGTCTTTGGGACCTCATTGTCCAATAGCTTAAAGAGATAACTCATTCCTGGTACTGTTTTCTCTTCTTCTTCTTTTTTTTTTTTTAATTTCCAGAGTGAAGTATCCATTTTTCCCCAAATTGACATAAAAGTGCAAGATAATCTAAATTAATTTCGCAGAAAAATAATTTAATTATATACTTGACAAATAGAGTCTATAATTTGAATGGAAAGTTGAGTACACAAATAACCAATAAAAGATAAGTTCTTGTCATATTTGTAACCTGTAATATGTCACAACTTATAGAAATTACAGAATTTGTTCATGTGTCAAACAACAGTGGTATGGAAAACTATAATACATTCATTGAATTAAATGCAGTGCAATAATTAAAATACAATATAATAGAGCCATATTCAATACAAAATAATGCTCAAATAATTTCTAAGAAAAAAGAACGCTTACGGAATTTATCTGTTTATGTATAGGGCAAATAATGAGGGCCCTGGACAGAATTCTAAGTGGTTAAAAGGGCTTACCACTCTTGCAGAGAATCAGAGTTCAGTTCCTATCACCCAACTTAGATGGCTCATAAATACCTGTAACTCTATCTCTAGGGGATCTGATGCCCTCTTCTGGTTTCTCTGAGTACCCACATAGGCGCAGACAAATACATATAATTTTTAAAAAGTCATTTAAAAATAGCAAACATTATGTTGCTCAGAGTAGCAGAGACTTTTATTTAGAAACAAAGCAAAAGTACAGAATAGATTATACCGTGAGTCATTAATGGGTCCTGAGACATACATAAGAGCACCTGGGCTATATCCAGGGTTTCCTTTGTGAGTTTGCAAATTAGAAGATTATTACTAAGAGAAGAGTAAGGGCAGTTTTTATTTTCTTTTTCCCATTTATTCCTTTATTTAATCACTTTACAGCCTGATCCCAGCCTTGTCTGTTCTTTCCTCCCAGTCTCACCCTCATCCCCTCCTCTCTCTCAGCTCGTCAGAGAATGAGGAGGTTCCCAAGGGGCTTTCAACCCACTGTGGCAGCAGGACTAAGCACAAGGCAGTTCAGATAGGGGAACAGGATCCAAAGGCAGGCAACAGAGTCAGAGACAGCACCTACTCCCATTGTTAGGGACCCACATGATGACCAAGCTGCACATCTGCTACACATGTGGTTCTAGGTGCAGCCCATGCATGCTCTTTGGTGGTTCAGTCTCTGTTTGCTGCCTTCCCTGGCAGCCTAGGTCGGGGTTAGTAGGATTTTTGATTTGCAAACTGTATTCTATTGTTGAAATTATCAGAGATATCTTGGACTATTTTATTTTAATTTATATAATTATTTTTTCTTTCTCCATACATCTTAGAATCCTGTATTCCTTCTATATTGAATTTTTCTGTGTTCTGCAATGGTTTGAAGCTCAGAGTGACTTTTTTGATAGGTATATACTTTCTCTATGGGCTTTCTCTACTAGCATAAAAATATATTGGGACTCCCTAGCTTGTTTCTAAAAATGTAAAATTGATCATAAAGACATTATTTGTGCAAAATAAAATCGTACTACATGAAATAATGACTCATCTTTTTACTAATAAAGTTATAAGAATGAAAAATATCTTTCTGAGTATCTGCAGAACAAGTCTTTTCATATTCTTCAGGATGTGTCTATTTAATATGTGAAATAAAACACTTAATTATTATTGTTTTTAATGCAATCAATAGTTTACAATATGTTTAGTGTTTTGTATGAGCTCTTTTCAGTAACAGAACAGTATCTGTATTTAATTTGAAAAACATTACTGTGAAATTGACTAAATATATAATAGGCACAATGAGAAGTTCATTTTGAATGTGTAACTGTGTGTGCTACAGGAGTATTTCTGTTGCATTGTAATACATAATATTCTATGATTAAAATTATGTCAAGAAATTCTAAATAACTTGTTTAAACCTCCTACCCTTAATGAACCAATATAGAACCACTTATCTTCCATCGAAATAAAACAGGTGAAGGAAATCAAGTCATTAGCTTGGTTACCAATTAATAAATACATATATGAATGAGTATAATTGTAGATGTCTTTTTGCCAAAGAGCAAAATCCTGTAAACATGTTTATATCAAAACCAGAAAAATAAACTATAAAAATAATATATGGTCAATAATAAGTCAAATAAGTCAGTGATACTTATTTGGTCAATATGACTATATTATTCTGAAAACCAACCTGATTACATCATTACCCTTGATTATTCTTTTGGGTGGGCCTTAGTTTGGATGACCTACCATATTAACACTCCCTGAGGGAATTGAGGTTAGACAGAGGAATATTTTCCAAAGATAATTAAATTAAAGGAGTGAAACAGGAGAGAATCATGTCAATGGAACCTCCTTCATGGTTATTACTAAGCAATTGCTAAAAATTATTTGAAGCAACTTAAAATCAATTAGGACCATACACCCTTCTTATCTCCTGGAAATTGATTTTTCTCTGTAAAAGACATGTGAGAACCCTTACATATTATGAAAGAAAATACATATTTTAAAAAATATCTGTTGAAGATTTAAAATTTTTCTAAGGAGGACTTCCTGGACTAACCTCCCGAAAACTGTTCTCTCTCATTGTAACTCTGAAGTCTTCCCTTCCTTGCAGTAACCTCCTGGAAACTAACGAATACACAGACCTGTCCTTGCATGGAAGGTTAGGTCTGGCCTGTGACGTGAGATAACATTAACACCATGCAAAACAGAATCCATTTTCTTTGAGTATCATAGAAATATAGCTACAGTTACAAAATAGCTATATATTAGGAACATTAATATATATTATAAATAAATATACTATATATATAACTAAGAGTTATACATTTTTATTAGTAGTGCATTAAATACAAGTACAAACATAAGAAACAGAGAGATGGTAAATTATCTTGTCTCACTAAACAGCCTATAGGTGCAAAACCACCTTACTCTGTACAACTCACTTTCCTACAGGTACAACAGTGATGAAATACAACTCTCCAAACATCTCTTAAGTTACTTAGTTTCTTTTCTTTTTTTTTTTTGTTTAAAAGAAAAGTTACTTAGTTTCAAAGATAATTTATATGTCATAACTCAGAGTCTCTGTTCATGAACAATGAAGTTCTGTGCCATATTCATACAAAACTATATATAAAGAAGTAAGCCCTATGGCTACTTGGCAGTTCTAAAAATAATGTCCTATTGATGCTTTTGATAGTATTACACAGAAATAAACACACATTAAGGGGGAGGCAGGATCAGCATGACTTTTGGTTGAAAGCTTCAGGTGTCTCAACAGAACATTGTTACTTATTCTGAAGAGTTGACCATAAATTTTTCCCTGAGTTTTATTAAGAAATGTAACAGTAAAATATTTATTTTGGTAACAATATATAACATAAATATTATAACATATAAATATATAACATAAATTTACATAATATGTAAATGGCACTAAATATAAATTTGTATCAAATAGATATAAAATAAATACATAAATAATATTTCATCAAAATATTTCGTGATTCTTGACACTCCTTTAAAATTTTTTCAGGAGAATATCTCCCTTGTCTTCCTTATCTTAACCTAGTGACCAACCCAGTTACAAATGGGATCTAGGCCACCTAAGGTTTTTTTTCTTTTCTTTTCCAATTTATATTACTGTCAGGAAAGAAGCCATAGATGTACTCTTAATACACTATACACACATGAGCAAGAAGACACAGCTCAGCTAAAGAACACAAATGTCAAAAATATGTTATATTTGGGTAGAAGAAGTAGTCATGTTCTTTTTATGATTGGATAATAAACACTTTGTTAAAGGATTTTTTGTTATTTCAAAAGTATTCACTGCATCAAGCAATTTTTTAATTGTAATGGTAATCTTTAAAAAAACCTATATATTTAAATTTTTGTTTTTTGTTTTCATAAATGCCATTTATGTTTCTTGTATACCTCAGTCTATAAACAGCCCGGTTTTAAGAATTAATTCAAATGTCAGAAACTCACAAGTATCTTTCATTTTCTTTTTTTTAAATCCCTTTGGCCATAAAAATTGAATGAACTGGGTAAAGGAGTGATTAATGCTGTAGTTAGCCTTTGACCTTACATGCATAATTTTGGCCGCCTTCCCAAAGTTTCTGTTTTTAATCTTTTTACCAACAGTCCTGGTCTTTATTCATTAAGTCATTTTTTTTTTCCTTAGCGATCCAGTGCATGTATACTTAAATATGTCTTTAAAGAATCGTGATGTTCCTGTCACATTCAAATGGCTCTGAGAGAGTTATTGGTTTCCTGCCAGGGCTGTCTGCTTGCCAGGCGCAGATTGGCTTGGTTAAGGAAGGAGCCGTAAACAGCCTATCAACAAGTATTTATACAGATGTTAATGAAACTCAAATTCTCTTAGTGTATTTATGCCAAATTCCACTTTTGGTTGTCTTTTATTTGTGAGGTATGAGGTAATAATTTCTTTACTAAACACATCCAAGCCATTTATACTTTATAATTTTTTTTTGTATTTTCAGCATGAGCTATATAGAATCAACCATTTATCAAAATGACTTAAAATATTTCACAGCATGAGAAGAAGCATTTTGTGTAGCCACAACAATGTCCTCAAAAAGCTTTTGGTAAACAAATGAACTCATCTCTGCTCATGAAACCAAGACTATTTCAAAATTATATTATGGAGAAAAGCCATTAGTGAAAAAGGAAACAGGCATGGGAAAGTTACCACGTGAACTAAAATATAACTACTCAGTTTATTTCTCTGTGCCTTAAATGATAATCGAATCTTAATTTCCCTCAGTATAGGATATTATGCAGAAAATTTAGAAATTTGATTTATTTGAAGCATATGGATTTAATGAGCACCTTTTATTGCCTCTTATGAAGAAAAGAATAATATTTCCATGAATTTTTAAATTACTTCATTTCTTTTGGTGAACCTCTTCAATAAAACTGCTCCCCTCTAGGCTTATGCACACTCTGGACATATGAAGAGGTCTTCCTTTTTTGGTTCTGTATTTTCATTTGCTAGCTTTAGTTGTCTTTTTTATTATTATTCTGATGTAATTCTTACTTTCAGAGTTAATGTTTCTTCCTAGTCTAGTAATTAAGTTAATCATGTTTAGACATGTGCTATCTCTCATAATACTCGGGCTCAGATACACACTAAAACCCTTGCATTTTAGCTCTGCACTTTTTAAAACAGAAAGAACAACTGGCACATATTCTTTTTCTTTTTTCATTGATATTTACTGAGTGGCATCAATTTATGCATTAGTATCATTAAGAGCTTATATTGTAAGAGGCAAAACACAAATTAAATAGGAAATTATGATATGACATAGGAAAAAAAGTGTCAAGGAATACCTGTAGGGTCCTCTGAAACGAGCATCTCTATAACAGTCCCTTTTATTGTTGCTGTGACACAAAGCCTGACAGAAGAAACATAAGGAAGGAAAGATTTTATTTTGGTTCATGGCTTCACCTCATCATGGCAGGAAAAAATGTCGCACATTTGATGTCCACAACAGCTTATTGGGGCGTGCTTCACAGATTTTTGTGAACTTGATACAAGCTATGATCATCTGGGAAAAGGAAACCTCAATTGAGAAAATGCTGCTATCAGATAGTCCTGTATGCATTTTCTTGATGAATGGTTAACACGGGCAGGCCCTGCCCACTCTGAGTGGTGCCACTTCTGAGTTAGTGGTCCAGAGTTACATAGGAAAGCAATGTAAGTAGGCCGTGAGAAGAAAGCCAGTAAGCAGCACTTTCCCGTGGTTTCTGATTCAGTTTCTACCTCCAGTTTCTTGCCTCACTTAAGTTCCTGCCTTATTTTCTCCATGATGGATAGTGATTAAGACTCATATGCAAAATAGGTACTTTGCTCCCCAGATTGGTTTTGGTCAATGTCTTAACACAGCAACAGAATCTGAACTAGGACCAATTGGTACCACAGTGAGTGAAATGTTACTGAGATTGGCCTGATCATGCCTTTTGGAGGGAAGCTTATAGAAGGATTTTAAAATTTGCAGCTGGAAAGGCCTTTGTGTGCCCAGAACTTGGAAGGTAACACTGACAGAGTTCTAGATGATAGGAACTTGGCTTATGAAGTCTCAGAGAGAGGCAAAGACTATCAGCGCTGTTCATGTGATATATTTAAATTAATAGCTTATGGTTTCTGGTCAATTGGGGCTGATGAAACAGCAGTGATTAACAGACAAGAACAATAGAAGTGAAACTTTGATTAACTAGGACAATTGATGCTGGTTAAGTAGGACTAAGATATCAGCCCTGATTAAGGAAGAACAGAGTCATTCAGGTGAAACTTTTTGGAGAATATTTCTACAGGGTCAACAGACAGAAGCTGTGATCCATAAGTGGGGAAGTAATGGAGGCTGCATCACATGCAGACAAGCCATGCTTGGCAATGTTTAGGAGTCTCCAAGATGTTGCTGATTTTGACAGTATCGAGGACTATAGAGAGACACTTGAAGCTTGGCCCAGTACTAGGGTGAGGGTCCTTGAAGAGATGTTACCCTCATTTGCAGTGGAGAACCTCACGTGTCAGAGACACCAGGACAGTTGGAGGATCCCCTATGAAAAAAAGCAGGTGTAGAGCAGGCGTGAACCTAAAAGAAAAGTTGTATGTGCTGATAGTAAAGAGAAGTACAACTTCCCAAGCCCTTTAGAGAACAGAAGATCATGAGCGAGTTCGAGACATTGACATTGTGCTTATTAGCACTGTTAGAATTTTGTTTTGCTTTGATCTAGTTGCAATTGCACCATGGTTATTTCCTCTTGGGAAATGAATTATGTAACTTATTTCATAGGATCACATAGGTAAGAGATACTGGGTTTTAAAAAAAATGTTAGTGACTTCTTTTTAAAAGTGCTTTTAATACATTTTAATTTTAAAGAACTATGGGACTCAAAGTTATATTATGTTTTATATTATGACATGAAAATAAAATAATGAAGATAAGAAGAAAGGCATGTTATGCTTTAATAGTGAAAGGTTAATGAACAAAGCTGACAATTTGTAAATTGTGCTACAGTTAGTTTATTTTTTTGTTCAACCTCACACAAGTTATAGCCACCTGGAAAAGGTAAGGAACCTCAATTGAGGAAATGCCTTAATCAAATGGGCCTGCAAGCAAGTCTATAGGGCATTTTCATGATGAATGATTTATGGATGAAAGTCCTGGTCACTGTAGGCCGTGTTAAACTTGAGCAGATGATCCTGAGTTGTATAAGGAAACATTCTGAATGAGACATGAGAAGCAAGCCAGTATGACACAGTCCTCAAATTGTCTTTGATTCAGTTTCTGTCTCCAGAATTCTGTTTTGGTTGTGTTCCTGCCTTGGCTTCCCCCAGTAATGGACAGTGATCAGATGTATAAGCCAAATAAGTCCGTTCCTGCCCAGGTTATTTTTGTTCATGTTATATCACAGTGGTATAATCCAAGGTAGGACAGGGGTCTCCTTTTGTCTTGGTGAATCAGGACATGGAAAGCTAGACTCGAACCAAAGTCTGAGCTGTACCTTCAAAGGCCCATCACTAATGTCCTAAATCCACATGACCAAATTGTGATACCTTCCCAAACAATCCCACCCACTGGATGAATTATTCAAACCATATCAATAGCTAATCAAAACATAAAGTACAGTGTTGAAAGTCAGATAGTTTAATCTGAAGAATAGTTTTTATGAAATTACTTGAAGACTTGAAGGAGAAATACCATTAATGAAGAGAAGCATGTAGGTACAAAAAGCTGGGTAACTAAATTGTGTCTGGTGGCAAGATCTAAAGAAACACTTGTCTACAATTTAAAAGAAAAAAACACTGAATATTATATAAAGGCAAGTAAAACAACAACAACAACAAAAAAAAAAAAAGCAAGAATTTCCCCCAACTAAGAACCCATGCATGGAGAGGACCTAAAATCCCACACAGATGTAGCCTAAGACTCAGTCCCCACGTAGGGTCCCTGGTAAGAGGAACAGGGGTTTTCTCTGGCATGAACTCAGTGGCACGCTCTTTGATCACCTCCCCCTGGGGGGTGCAGCCTTGCCAGGCCACAGAGGATGACAATGCAACCAGTTCTGATGAGAACTGATAAACTAGGGTCAAATAGAAGGGGCAAAGGACCTGCCCTATCAGTGGGATAGGGGAGGAGCATAGGATGAGAAGGTGGGGGAGGGTGGAATTAGGAGGAGAAGAGGTAGGAGGCCACAGCTGGGATACAAACTGATTAATTGTTATAAATGATACTAATTTTTAAAAAAAGCAAAAAAAAGAAACAGTTTCAATTGTGGGTTTGAAGATGTATGCTATCTATATGAGGTATGCTATCTTTTTATCACCCACCGTTACAAACAATTCAGTTAAAAGAAGGAAAGATTTATTTTGCTGACAATACAAGAGCCTGCAGTTTATGGAGTTTGTTTTTTTGTGCCAAAGAGAAGGCAAAGCTTCATAGTGGGGAGAATGTTTAAGTTAAAACAAAGCTGCTTTCTTCATGGTAGCTGAGAAGCAGAGAGAGAGCAAGAGACAAGGGACAAAGGACAATATATACTCTTCAAAGTCTCGCTTTTTTTGTGACCTTCTTAGGTAGGTCCACCTCTCTCGTAGTTTGTGCTACCTCTGTTGTCCATTTTACTATTGTGCTACCTGTGGATTTATGCATTGGTGAACTTTAAGCCCCGGGGCTCATTCCAATCTCAAACCTGCTGCACTGGAGAACAGTTGGGTCTTTGGGGGGGCATTGCAGATTCAAACCATAACAAAAATCTTTTATTTCACAATGAGATAAAATAGTGATTAAAGAATGTCAACAGATGTTACCATACAAGGCCATATAACTAAGAGTAAGATAGCATGGCAAAAGTCTTCCAGGTACGAATATCTGAACTCTAAAGGGCTGGCAAGAACTGGACCCTCAAATGTTGTGGTATATGGTTAAAAGAGGGGAGAAAGACAGCAAGTATAATTAAACAAAATCTAGTGTAAGCAGCACTTTTGAGGATTAAAAACAGTGAAGTCTTGAAATCTTCATTACTCTTCTATGCAATAAAAAGACACAATGACCAACACAGCTTATAAAGGAAAGTATTTGATGGGGCTCATGGTTGCAGAGCGTTACAGAACATGATCATCATGGTGAGAAGCATGGCACCAGCAAGCATGGAACTTGAGCAGTAGCTGAGAGTTACATCCTGATCCACAAGCACCAGAGAGAGAGAGAAAGAGAGGGAGAGAAAAATAGAGAGAGATACAAAGAAACATAAAGACAGAGACAGTCAGAGACAAAGAGAGACAGAAAAAGGGGGCTAGTGAGGGCTGGGGTACTTGAAATGGCATGGGCTTTTGAAACCTTAAAACCCGTCCCCAGTGATCTATCACCTCCAACCAGGTCATAACTCCTATTCTTCCCAAACAGTGCTACCAAACAGGGACCAGATATTAAAGATATTCTTATTCAAACCATAAGTAAGTTTATAACACTTCAAAATCTAGCAATGTGTTGATTTTTGCATAGTTTTAGCGAGCTGATATCAAGAATAAACCATTTTGCAGAAGCGTTAATAGCAGGTAAGTCAGATCCCTTTCCTAGTTTAAGACACCATGGTTAGAAAAGGAGAGGAAGTAGAGGAAACCGTACAAAGTTACCAGGCCTACACTAGGCCAGGTCTGCAACATTTCATCAGGGAGGGGCTACAGAGTTTCCACCCCTAACTGATGGATTAATGGCAATTAATGGTTGTTGCAAAAGGATGTCATTATGTTCAGTGATGCTGCCACAGAGAAACAGACTGTGCTCCAGTAAATAGGCTATCTGTTATCTTGCTAGAAGCTTTAATTAGACTCATTGAGTCACATGCAATAAAATACCTGAAAGTGGAGATGGTGGGAGACTTTTTAGAAGGAAAGGTTTTGCATGGAAGGTAATGGGGATGAAATAAAGCATTCTCACTCCTTTTCAGAATGATTGAAGTGTAGAAAATAGGAACAATCTTAATGTCATATCATGGAGGTAAGGTCACCATTGTTGGGTTAAGTGGTAGTGCTAAGGAAAGAGTAGCAGGGGCTCAATGCAGTTTATGTGGGCTAGGTAACTTAGAACTTCATGAGCAAAATCACCTGATGATGATGATGATTATGATGATGAAATGATGATTTTGAATACAAATAATGAAGTTCAGCTGACAATATATTTCTAGGAGCAAGTTGGAAGTTATTTATTCCTAGGTGTCCAATTTACTAGCCCTATGAGATATAAAACTATTTAGTCATTATCAGAAGCCAGCTCATTGAGAGGCATTATAACAAGGGGTTTATCGGTCCACGTATACCCAACAAACCAACATCTTCAAAAATTCTTTGAAATAGCCTGAAGGGAATCAATCACATTGTGGTTTCTATGGTATCATAGAGAAGAAAATGTGCCTGCTTAATTTAATAAAAAAGTCAATGATAATACTGAGTGAATATTCTTATAGATAGACAAGAATTAAAGCATTAAATTTGCTTGGAGTTGGTTTAGTCATTTCTGAGTCACCATAGTGCAGGCTAGCTTTAAATTAACACCAGTCATTTCATCTTAATCTCTAGAATGATGAGAACATAAGGGTGATCCTTGTTAGGTTAAGGATATAATATTTAAATTTTTTTCTTGTTATACTAGGAGCTGAAGCCTAGGCCCTGTGTATGCTTGGTAAGCTTTCTACTATGTAGCTAAATACCCATCCCTCAGATTTCAATTTAGCAAAATAAGATTGCAGAAAATTACAAAAGAATAGAAAAAGACAAAAAAAAAAAAAAGAAGAAGAAAGGGTTTTGTTGTAGAAGATAAATCACTGAAAATGTGTAGAAGTTCTTCATGGAGTCCTTTACTTCATGCAGTTGAAATCAAAGATACAAGCCACAAGTCAACAGAGGAAAATGAAATATAGTTTAAAGGATATTTAGGACATAGACAAATTTGCATGCCTAGATAGTTGGCCTAATTTTTTTTTTAGAAAATAATTGGAAATTTAATGAACTACCTTTCTTCAGATAACAGCACATCTCAAAATAGAACAAAGCTTGGATTTGACTCCTTTTCTAATTTACAAATTACAGCAGATATAAATTCATTCCATGCTTGCTTGCCTCTGAAGGAAGTGATCATTTTATATTTATAACAAAGAGAGTATTGGGTAAAGAGTAGATGAAAATTGTAAATGTAACAAAATCTAATTTTTGCTAATTAAGATATTTAGGAAATAAATTATTTTTTGATAAATAGATTTTATACGAATAATTTCTATGTGTCTGTTTGTGTCTGCACGTGCTTCTATGTGTGGTTTGTGTATACCACAACCAAGGTAACGTTTCTATCTGTGTTCTTGCTGACCAAAATAATGTCTTCATGATTTAAAAAAAGTACTTTTTGTCTGTTAAGCCATTGCACAATCCCCTATAGAGATGGTTTTTAAGCAGTTGTTGGTAGTAAGTTCCTTTTGGTCCATCTGACACCACCAGATTTTTACATATCTAGCACAAAGTTGATTGATCCTGGCAGATTATTTACTGGAAGACTAGACTGGAAGTATTAAAAGAGAAATATCAAATTAAGAATCAAGCCAAGTTTCAATGCACATTTATTTATGACAAAGTATTATTTTTTTCCTTTTCAGTGCTAAAATGATTCACATATCTTTGTTCAGTTCTTGGGTTATCTTGCTTCCTTTACTTCATTCAGTTTCAAATCAGAAAGAATGTGATTTAGAGCTGGAGTTCTGTATCAGTGCCAGAGTACTTGCTTAGCTTGCTTAGCATAAGCAAGGCTCTGGATTCAAATTCTGCCTTAGAAAGAAAGGAGGGGAAGAAGGAAGGAAGGAACAAAAGAAGGAAAGAAGGAAGGATGAAGAAAGAAAAGAAAGAAAGAAGGGAGGAAGGAAAATATTTTAAGTTAGTATGTTAATTATTTTGTTTCCTTTTCCGAAATCACTTCAATTCAGAAAATGCTTCAATGAAAAGATGGGTTTTTGTGTGACGTGTAATAAAAACTCTCCCATTTTGTGAGAGTTGGACTTTTTGAAAATAGAATAGAAATCAAAATCACCAAAAAACAAGAAAAATATTTTCACTATTAATAAAAAATGATTTGAGCTTAGTTAGCAACATAAATGAAGATTTAGGTAGTTTCTAATATAAAGGAATGAGAAATAATTTTCACAGTATATAATATAAAATAATAAGTAACTATGTGTGCTAATGTTGTTTACCTATCAGTAAAAAAAAAATCATGGCTATAAATAGACAATATTGTCCAATTATCAATAACTTTTTATTTTTTAAAATATTTTAAATTAAATTTTTATTTTTTATATTAATTATAGTTTATTTACTTTTTATCTCCCACAAGGAGAGCTCTTGTCTCCTCCAGGTCTTTCTATCTCCCCCTTCTTTCATAAGAGTCCCTGCACTCTGCCCAAGGTTTGGTTATGAGTCTCAGCATCTGCTTTGATAACCTGCTAGGTAGAGTCTTTCAGAAGCCCTCTGTGGTAGGCTCCCATCCTGTTTCCTGTTTTCTTCTGCTTCTGATGTCCATCCCGTTTATCTTTCTGAATGAAGATTGATCATCTTACCCAGGGTCCTCCTTGCTTAGTTTCTTTAGGAATACAGATTTTAATATGTTTATCCTATATTATATGTCTAATATCCACTTATAAGTGAGTATATGCCGTGTGTGTTTTTCTGAGCCTGGGATACCTCAATTGGGATGATCTTTTTAAGTATTTAAGACACCAACATGAAGCAAGGATTCAGTGAACTATATTTGTGGAAAATGAATGGAACATTAAACAGTGTGCAAATATATGCTGGGCATACCAAATTTTCCAAAATATTTAAAATTTTAAATATACTATCTTTAAATTCACCTTAAAATAAATTAAATGGCTAATAAAAATCTAATCATCAGGGGAATAGAGAGATAACTTTGAGGTTATGAACATTTATTGCTCTTCTTGAGAACTGAGGTTCAATTTCTAACATTTACATAACTTCTTGCTAATAAAAATATACTGTTTTCCCCAAAACAACCCTGAGTTTTCTAATTAATACTTAATTTAAACAGTGGCAGTTGCATTACAATTTTCTTTTAATTTTCAAAATACTTGTGACTGAAACTCAAACTAGAAAGATGCTTAATTTTTAATGGCAGCCATTATTTAGTAATGATGCATTAGTCAATATTTATTTTGTTACAAATAAATTCTTAGCATCATGTTAGCTACCTGTCCCAGTTTCAATTCTTTGAGTAACCAAGTTACACATTTCTTTCCAAGATGAGGAGGAAGATGCAGTTTCCAAGGCAACCACTGAAAATGAGAAGTTAGAGAGGAGTAAGGAGTACACATACCAGTGGCTTCATACACAAGCTGGCTTTTCTGAAACAACTAGTTCCAGAAACCAAAAATGGTGAGATCATTTTTTAAATTAGAGTTTTGTATTGTAAACATTTCTTGAAAAGTGAAATGTGGGTTAATTGTGCTAAAACAAACACAGCTTCATTGCCAAAAGTGAATACATCACATCACCAGGGGTTTTCATGCAGAGGAGATTTAATTGTTCTTTATAGTTTTCACCTAAACACCAAAAATGTTTAGGAGGAACATTGTTCTGTTATATTTTAAACTAATGCTTAAACCATGCAGTCTCTTCTCCTTCATAAAGAAAAAGTGTATACCTAGTAACTGTTGCTCTGTGAGTATGGATTTTTAAAAATTGGTTATTTGTAATTGACAGTTAAAATTCAAGTTTAACATTTTATGTTGATATATGTGTCTTAATCTTTCATATGAAAGCAAATTGAAAATAGAAAGACCTGGAGGGGATAGGAGCTCCACAAAGAGAGCAAAAGAACCAAAAAGACAGCGGTCTTTTCTGAGACTGATACTCCAACCAAGGACCTTGCATGGAGATAACATAGAACCCCTGTAGAGATGTAGCCCATGGCAGCTCAGTGACCATAGTAAGGTATGCCTAGTAAGGGGAACAGGGACTGTCTCTGACAGGAACTCAGTCCTTGGATCTTTGATCACCTCTCCTGAGGTGGGGAGCAACCTTACCAGGACACAGAGGAAGACAATGTAGCCAGTCCTGATGAGACCTGACAGTCTAGGGTCATAGGGAAGTGGAGGAGGACCTCCCCATCAGTGGATTTGGGGAGGGTCATGGGAGGAGATGAGTGAGGAAGGATGGGATTGGGAGAGAATGAGGGAAGGTGCTATAGCTGAAATACAAAGTGAATAAACTGTAATTTATTAAAAAGATATAAAATGGGAACATTTTGTTATTTGATATATTTATTATAAACAAAGAAAGAAATAAAGTCATCAATAGTTCACATTTAACTTGAAGTATTCTGACTAATGCAAACATAAATTAATGTCATGGTCAATTAATCAGGTTGACTGTATTCATAGTAATAGCTTCCTTAGAATTATAATAAATATAACAATCTATTATTTGTTTATATTAACTTGACATGAGAAATCTCATTCAGAAGTATTAATGCAGAAGTGATAAAGTAGAATTATAACCAATGTTTTTGAGGATAAACTTTAAATGTTAAACATTTAATATCACTTGCTAGTAAGTAAAATCTGTATCTAGTAAAATAAACAAAAAATTTCTCAGAATTTCTATTTTCTATTATTAAATATAAAAGACTTCTTTGTAGTATATTAAAAAAATCGCTTTTACAGGTAGAAAATTCCTGTGTCTGTGTGTGTGTGCATGTGTGCCATGGGGTGGGTGCATGTGTCTGTGTGTGTGCATGTGTGTCATGGGGTGGGTGCATGTGTCTGTGTGCAGATGCATATGTGTGTCATGGGGTGGGTGCATGTGTCTGTGTGTGTGTGTGCATGTGTGTCATGGGGTGGGCGCAGGTGTCTGTGTGCAGGTGCATATGTGTGTCATGGGGTGGGCGCATGTGTCTGTGTGTGTGTGTGTGCATGTGTGTCATGGGGTGGGTGCAGGTGTCTGTGTGCAGGTGCATATGTGTGTCTGTGTGCAGGTGCATATGTGTGTATATTATATTGGAATCAGAAATAAACTTTTAATGTCATTTCTTGGGAACCCTCCATCTTGTTTTTTTCTGTTAGTTCTTTAACAATTTTTTACAGTGTGTTTTGATCATAATGACTTCATTACCAAACTCTTCGCAGATCCAACGCCCCTTCACTACTCACACAATTCATGCCTTCAAAAAATTATTTATATATTTACTTATTATAATTTATTTACTTTGCATCCCTGCTGCATCCCCTCCCTCATCTCCTCCCAGTTCCGCTCACTCTTCCTCTTCTCCCCCTATGCTTTTTCCCAAGTCCTCTGACAGAGGATGTCCTCCTCCCCTTCTCTCTGACCCTAGCCTATCAGGTCTCTTCAGGACTGGTTGCATCATCTTCCTCTGTGGCCTGTCAAGGCTGCACCCCCCAGGGGGAGATGATCAAAGACCCTGCCACTGAGTTCATGTTAGAGACAGCCCCTGTACCTTACTAGTTCCTTACTAGGGAACCCACTTGGAAACTGAGCAGCCAATGGGCTTCCTTTGAACCAGAGGACTAGGTCCTCTCCATGCATGGTCCTTAGTTGGAGTATCATTCTCTGCAAGCCCCCCTGGAACCAGGTATTTTGGCATGTCTTTTTTTAACACCACAACATTTTTTTCAGACATGAAGTGTAATTATACTAGTGACCCAACAAAGCCTAGGGATCTGTTTATCACCCCCCCTGCCCAAACCCATTGGCATAGCTCTTTGATTCTAAGCACTCTAACCATGACTGTAGTTCTCAAGCTTGCACAGCAAGCTGTTTATATACTGACCCATCTCTACAGCTCCCAAACACAAAAACTATTTAAAGTAAAAATGTCAGTATTCTGATAAAATTAAATCACTGTAAATCTTAGTTGTATGCATTAAACACAGTAGAGCATTAAAGGCAGAAATCTTTGCCTGTTTCAAGTGAAAGTTACAATTGTAAAAACCAAGAGTTATGATGCATGCCTGTACTTGAACGTGGAGACAAATGGACAAAGAGCTCAGCCTTGTCGTTGAATACGTGGTGAGTTTGAGTCCATCCTGGGATGTAAGAGATGCTGTCTCAAAAGGCCAAAGCAAAAGGGAATAAATAATTAAATATAATTAAATATATTTATGTTTACTAACTATCACTGTCAGTACTGTCAGATTTTTGTTCTTTTACATTTATATTTTAAAAGAATGGTGGTATTGAAATATCATTTAGAAATTAATTTTTGTGAAATTTAATTTATAAATAACTTGCATCTATATAACATGTGCATTTTTATGTGTAAAATAGTTTAAAGCTGTGTTTTTTATCTCATTTGGGCATTTTAAGATGTTCTCTTCAATATTTATGCTGTAACTTGTCCTTTTTGTGTCACCATGTAGCAATCACTTCTTGCCTGAGTTAGATCCGGATGTGCTTAATGGTGGAAGAGTTCAACTTGTGGTAAGAAATATTTTTACAGTGTTTTCAAAGCAAAGACTCATGACCAAACATTTGGCAGAGTACAGGGAATCATAAGAAAGAAGGGGAGTTAGTCTGATGAGGAAAGGTTAGGAGCTCCACAAGAACCAAATATATCTGGGCACAGGGTCTTTTCTGAGACTGACATGCAACCAAGGACCATGTATGGATATAACCTAGAAACTCTGCTCAGATGTAGCCTGTGATAGCTCAGTAACCAATTGGTTTCCCATAGTGAGGGGAACAAAGACTATTTCTAACAAGAACTCAATGACTGGCTCTTTGGCCTCCCCACCCCCCAAGGGAGGAGCAGTCCTGTTAGGCCACAGAGGAGAGCTTTGCAGCCAGTCCTGAAGATACCTGATAAAACAGGATCAGATGAATGGGGAGGAGGTCCCCCCTATCATTGGACTTGGCAAGGGGCACGGTGGAGATGAGGGAGGGAGGGAGGGAGGGACTGGGAGGGAATGAGAGATCAGGACAGGGCTGGGATAAAGAGTTAATAAAATGTAACTGATAAGAAAAAAATAAAATTCAAAAAAAAAGTTACAGAAAAGTGAGAAATATCAGAGACACAAGCACTCAATAAAAATACTTTTCAATATGCTCATAATATCTTTAAACTTTGAAAATATCACAACTGTATCTACTTTGTGGTAACCTCAAATACCATGTGTTAAAATAA
Source organism: Psammomys obesus (assembly GCF_907164565.1). NCBI lineage: Eukaryota > Metazoa > Chordata > Mammalia > Rodentia > Muridae > Psammomys > Psammomys obesus. The sequence goes on along the minus strand of NW_026596091.1, from coordinate 20,262,600 downwards.
TAACATATTTTCTTGACTTCCAGTATAATGTTACAAGATGACAGTGCTTAAAGTAATTTTATTTGACATATGTAAAAATATTAACATGTTACCATTTTTAAACAAATGGAAAATTGCTTAATGAGATTATTTTCTTAAAAATTCTAAGAGTTGAATTTGTAGATTATAGTTCCCAATTGGAAAATCAAACCATATTAAAAGCAACAAGTGATTATCAATATAACCTTTCTAAGTTTTATTGGGTGTAATACTTTGAAAAGTATTAACTGAGCTTTAAGGCAAGATTCTAAGCATGGCAACAAGAATATAGTCTTAAAAATGGAATGTATATGCCATTAAATCCACTGTCTGTAAGCTAATTGAAGAAAGGCTTTGTAAATAGATGACAGTGCCACCATGGAATCTAGAAAAGTGTATCTTGTAACATGGGAAAATTTTAGTGTCATCTCAGAAATTTTCAAAGAGGAAGTCATTATGACTTCTGAGTGTATGGTACTTCTGTGGTTGATGAAAGTGGGTGACACTTCCCATTTACAAAAACCAACAAATATTCCTTGCTAAGATTCTATATAGACCCAGCAAATAGATTACCATTTTGTTTTCCATGGATAATTTTATATCTAAAGATACTTTTCTTTATGATAAAAAATATTATTATGACTTTCAGAGCATTTACACACCATTTTCTTGAATAATTTTTACAGTCACTTTCCTAAATTTGATCAATAATTGCTGAATATATACATATGTGTGTGATATACATATAAAGAGAGAGGTTAAAAACCTATGTTTATATTCAAAATTATCATTTATTAAGTATTTTCCTGTATTTTAGTAAAATTCATCTGTGAGAGTGTCATACATATGACTCTAGGAATACTAGTCTGTCAGACTGCTACTATTATACATATTATTTAGTGGCCACTTTTGAGAAATGAGGGAAAAAGCATTAAAAGGCAGTAAATTATTAATAATGTTTATAAATATTATTAATTTTATTACACTTCAATAATATAGCATAAGACTTAATCAATGTCAATTTCTGCATGTCAAGGAGCTAGAAAATAATATATCTGTCTAAGCATGGCTAAAGCATGTTACATAACCAAAAGGAATAAGAAAATGTTATTTTATAATATTTCAAAATTTATTAGGAAATATGTCAACAATATAGAAAACTTTGCTGATATTCAAAATAAATTGATAAATGGATCAAATTATGGGATTTTCTAGAGAATAGATATGTTTCAGATTATTCCGGAAATAGATCCAGATTTTGAAATTTGGGACTATGGGATTTATTGAGTTCCCCATTCCTTATTAATATATCTATTGGGATTGCAATTGTTCAGGTAACCATATTGTTGAGGTATCATGTGCGGAAGTTCTCTGTTGCTTCTAGGATACATAAAAGTGCAGAGGACTCCTGATCTTTTGTGTTCTAATCTATGTATAACCACTTCCCCAACATCGCTGAGGTTTAGGTGTCAGGTTTTGCTGTAGATGCATCCACATTGGGGTGGAGAACACCAGAATCACTTAGTCCATGTGTTGTAATCAGTTGTGTTTTTCTGTAATGATCTGTTTGCTGCAAAGCGAAGTTGTTTGTTTTGTTTTGTTTCATCTTGATTTAAGGTAAGAGCTATTCTGATCTGTGGGTATAAGGCTAAGTTTGAGAACACAGTAAGGAATTATGTGGTCTGGTAAAGTACTGGTAGTGAGTTTGCCTCTACTATCCATGATCTTACTAGTATCTAGTAGCTGACTAGGAATCTGGTACCAGGCATGATTTCTATCCAGTTGAGTGCACATTGAATCTAATTAGATAGCTTTTGGTTACCACCAAGGTATGAATACCACTCTTGCACCTTTATGGATATCCATGCATGCTGGTCATTGTAGTTTATTCTTTTTATTATTTATTTTTAACTTTTTTGTTAATTACAGTTTATTCACTTTGTATCCAGCTATAGCCCCCTCCTGCATTCTCTCCCAATCCCACTATCCCTCCCTCACCTCTCATCTCTTCACATGCCTCTCCCCAAGTCTACTGATAGGGAGGTCCTCCTCCCCTTCCATCTGACCCTAGCCTATCAGGTCTTATCAGGACTGGCTGCATTGTCCTCCTCTGTGGCCTGGTAAGATTGCTACCCCTTCATTGGGAGGTGATCAAAGAGCCAGCCACTGAGTTCATATCAGAGACAGTCCCTGTTCCCCTTACTAGGGAACCCACTTGGACACTGAGATGCCATGGACTACATCTGTGCAGTGGTTCTAGGTTATCTCCATGCATGGTCCTTGGTTGGAGTATCAGTCTCAGAAAAGACCCCTGTGCCCAAATTTCTTGGTGAATTGCCCTCCCTGTGGATCTCCTGTCACCTCCTGTCAGGTCTTTCTATCTCCCCCTTCTTTCATAATATTCCCTGCAATTTGGAGAGGGAGTTGATGGAAAGATTACACAGCCAGCCTTGGAAAAAAGTGACACTTTCTTTTAAAATTAAACATAATGTAACAGATGAGCTAAACAGTACTTCTACTGAACATTTTTTTCTCAAAGAAATCAACATTCATTAAAACTAATAGTACTACGGGGTTGAATATGATCAAAATAGTTTCTATGAAATTCTCAAAGAATTTAAAAAATTATCTATTTTGAATACAGTACAATATTTTTATAGTAGTTTTGTTCATAATAGCTCCAAAACTTAACCAAGGTACACTCAGTGGGTGAAAATACAATAGTGGAATTCTGGTAAAATGACTGTACAACAAAATTATTGCATGTCAATAAGCAAGAAAATTATTAATGCAGAAAACATGATGATAAATAAGAAGAATTTGCCTCAGATCGTTATATACTATTCTGAAAACCACAGTGCTAACAGTAGATAACAAATGAGTAGTTGCTAGTTAATCTGAGGATGGGCTCTCTTTTAGAATAATGAAACAGGTTTCTGAGTTAGTTGTAATGGAAGTTATAATAATAATATGTAAATATAATGAAAAGCAATAGAACTACAATAAAAACAAGTTGTACAAGTGAAATCTGCCCAGGATATAATAGGGTCTGTAGTTTAGAATTTTTATCATGGAAATGTTTATAGTTTGTTCATAAAAGCCTCAAAGATAATCTAACCAAAGTCTACAAACAGAATAGAAATTGGTTAACTTCCTAGAGATTTTTCCAGTGAACTCCTCAATTTGTCCAGTAGCTGATGAAATGGAATAGCAAATTTACAAATACAGTGGTCACCAAGAATTATTTCTTTTAGCTACATAAGGGAGGGAAAGTAAATAATAATAATAATAATAATAGTAATAGTAATAATAATGGAGCTAACAATTGCTTTATGTCATGTTATTTTTTAAACTTCTTTTTATTTTTATTTTTATTAATTACAGTTTATTCACTTTGTATCCCCCCGTACCTTCCTCTCTCTTCCTCTTCCAGTACCACCCTCCCTCTTCCCCACCTGTGTCCCTCTCCCAGTCCACTGATAAGGGAGGTCCTCCTCTCCTTACCTCTGATCTTAGTCTATCTGGTCTCATCAGGGCTGGCTGCATTATCTTCTTCTGTGGCCTGGTAAGGTTGCTCCCTTCTCAGGGTGAGGTGATCAAAGAGCAGGCCAATCAGTTCCTGTTAGAGACAGTCCCTGTTCTCATTACTATGGAGCCCTCTTGGATACTGAACTGTATTAGGCTACCTCTGTGCAGGGGTTTCAGGCCATCTCCATGAGTGGTCCTTGGCTGGAGTATCAGTTTCAGAAAAGACAATTGTGCCTAGACATATTGGATCTGTTGCTTTCCTTATGGAGTTCCTGTCCTCTCCAGGTCTTACTATCTCCTACTTTTTTCATAAGATGTTAGAACTTTTACATTTCAAATGTCAATTTGTTGGCTTCATAAAAGCAGTGGCAATTGTATTTTGTTATATCAATATTACTGGGCAAGCTTGGCCTAGGAATGAAATGAAAGAGGGAATTGATCAAAAGAGAGGCAACAGAGTCCATGTCAGTGACAGCCCCCTTCCCCTTACTAGGGAACCCACATGATGACTAAGCTGCCCACTGGCTACATATGTATAGGCAGCCTAGGTCCAGTCCATGCATATTTCTTGGTTGGTGTTTAAGCCTCCATATGTTCCCCAGGTCCCAAGTTTGTTGAATCTGTTGGTCTTCTTGTGGAGTTCTAGAACCTACTGGGTCCTTCTATCCCCCTCACCCCTCACACACACTTTTCCACAAGGTTCCCTGTGCTTGGCCTAATGTTTAGCTGTGAGTCCCAGCATCTGTTCCAATCAGCTGCTGAGTGGAGCCTCCCGGAAAACAACTCTTCTAGGCTCCTGTCTGCAAGCATAACAGAGTATCATTAATAGTGTCAGGGGTTGGTTGTCTCCTGTGGGGTGGGTCTCAGGTTAGGCCAGGCATTGGTTAAACAGTTCCTCAGTCTCTGCTCCAACTTTGTCCCCGCACACTTTGCAGGCAGGGTAAATCTTGGGGCGAAGTTTTGGTGGTGAGTTGGTGTCCCCTCCCTCCACTGGAAGTCCTGTCTGTCTGGAAGGTGGCCTTCTCAGGCTCCATGACCCCCAAAACCAGGAGTCTTAACTAGAGTCACCCCCGTATTCACCCAGGAGCCTGCACTTGTTGTAGATCTCCAGCTTTTCTCAGCAATGCTCCTGCCCTTGCTTTCTCTTTTCTCTCCAAACCCTCTGACCGCCCACATCTGACCCCTACCCTCACTTCCCTCCGCACTCTCTCTCCTACCCATTCCCTCTTTCTCCGCTTCTCTTATCTATTCCATTTCCCCTTCAGATTTCATTGTTTAAAGAACAATTAGTTATCACTTTCTTTTTTTTCCTTTTTTAAATTTTTTTTTATTAATTACACTTTATTCATTTTGTATCCCCCCATAAGCCCCTCCCTCCTCCCCTCCCGGTCCCACCCTCCCCCCCTTTCTGCATGCATGCCCCTTCCCAAGTCCACTGATAGGGGAGGTCCTCCTCTCCTTCTTTCTGATCTTAGTCTATCAGTTCTCATCAGAAGTGGCTGCATTGTCAGGGTTCTAGGTTATCTCCACGGATAGTCCTTGGTTGGAGTATGAGTCTCTGGGAAGTTCCCTGTGTTCAAATTATCTTGTTCTGTTACTCTCCTTGTGGAGTTCCTGTCCTCTCCAGCTCTTACTATTTCCCACTTCTTAAATAAAATTCCATTCACTCTGCCTGTCAGTTGTCCATCAGGCTCAGCATCTGCTTTGACAGTCTATACTGCAGAGGCTTTCAGAGGCCCTCTGTGGCAGGTTCCGAGGTTGTTTCCTGTTATCCTGGCTTTAGCCCCTTCCCTCATTTAAACTGTAATAAATAATAAATAAATAAAAATTTTTAAAAAGAAAAGAAGTTATCCCCATGGATTCATTGGGCCCTTTTTAATTGACTTAAAAATAAAAATGAAGATATTTGGAGGAAATACCCTGTTTACTGAACTTGTCAACTCTTCTTTCATGTTGTCTTCTACACAATGTACTGTAACATCTACCCACATGGCATTTGTATTGTATTAGTTGTTACTAGTAATGGATAGATGATATAAGCTGTAGGGATGGTTTCTGTAAGTTAAACACTGCATCATTTAACATATGTGACTTGTCATTTCAGTATTTACGAGGGTCCTGGAAACTGGATTTAAAAGAAATACTGAGTATTTAGTGTGTTCAGTCTGCTTTTATGTCACTATGGCAAATACATGAAAGGAAAAACTTAATGAAAGGAACTTTATTTTGACTCACTTTTTCAGAGACTCCAGTCCATAGTCACTATGGTCTATGTTTTGTAACTATGGTGATAGCAGCTAAGAGATAGAGAAGAACAATAAGGAACCCCCAGGACAAAATATCAGTCCTAGAACCATTCTTTTTCCTTTAATTCGGCCCAACCTCCAAATTTTTCCAAATCCCAATTATGCCAACAGGATTAATACACAGATTCTGTGAGGCCTCATGATCCAATCAATTCAGATTGGGTCTACTAACTCAGACCATCAGAACATAAGCTTTTTGTAGAGATACATCAGATTCCAATGACAGAAAGCATACAGTAGAATAGATAGATAGATAGATAGATAGATAGATAGATAGATAGATAGATAGATAGATAGAT
>NW_026596091.1:20241610-20256439 GCF_907164565.1 Psammomys obesus | reverse complement strand
GATAGATAGATAGATAGATAGATAGATAGATAGATAGATAGATAGATGATAGATGGATGGATGTTAATATCTCTGTTAGTTTATAGACCAAAATAAGTCCAATATTTCAGAAATAGAATTTAAACATTAATAATATATATGCTATAGCAGATTCACTGACAGACATGGATTGAACCTAGGTGTGAGATTTCTAGGCTTTGAAGGAGAAGGCTGTCAGGATCCCACTTGTCTTCCCATGAAGTAAATCAAAAAGAGTTTGTAAGTTTAAATTTAAGATGTCAGATGGCACTTTTGTGAAATTATTGTTCCTGTTAAATTTAACTTTAAATTTTGATTTTTTTATATTTTATAGTTTGAATTTGAGATGTGGCCCAACGGTTTGTATGTGGAAAGCTTACTTGATATATTTTCTCATTAATTCATATGTCAGTATGTGTTTTGGCCTACTCCATAATGTATACATTTTTAAATGTATTACACAAAATAAGCAAGCAAAAATGTAACTTTAAAACTAAATTTATTTGAGAAAACAACATTTTTAGTAATTTTTGAGTGACAGTGAAAAGGTGGGAAAAAAAAGGAAAAGAAAATGGCAAGCCAGATATGATGTGTGCTTGTAATCTTACCACTAGAGAGTCCCAGGAAGCCTGGAAGAGGAGACAGAGTTCCAAGGAAGAAAGGGAGAGGAGGAACGGGGGAAGGAAAAGGGGAACAAGGAAGAGGGAGAAAAAAAGAGGGGGAAGATGCAGAGGAAGATGATGAGGGGTAGGAAGGTAGGAGAGGGGAAGATGGTAGAGGAGGGGAGGAAGGTAGAGGAGGGGGCAGAGGGGAAGAAGTAATATCTAAAAGCGAAAGAGAACACTTAGATTCTGGTTTCTTGGGACTCTGTGACTCATTACACAGAGATAACTTTTTTCTTTTATTATTATTATTATTATTATTAATTACACTTTATTCATTTTGTATCCCCCCATAAGCCCCTCCCACCTCCCCTCCCGGTCCCACCCTACCTCCCCTTTCTTCATGCATGCTCCTCCCCACCTCCACTGATAGGGGAGGTCCTCCTCTCCTTCCTTCTGATCTTAGTTTATCAGATCACATCAGGAGTGGCTGCATTGTCTTCTTCTGTGGCCTGGTAAGGCTGCTCCCACAGTGGTGGTTACTTGCCTTTATTTCACTACATTCAAATTTTCCTCTCATCAAACATTTAGGACAATACTCTCTCACAGGGATCCAATTATGCAGTGGTTTGGGTAAATCTTATCCACTTTTTTTTTTTTTTAATAATAGCATTTTTCCCACTTCAAAGCTCAGTCTTTATAAATTCCTAATTATACCAGACATTCTGTAGGATAAGATTCCACAGGTAATAGAATCAGTTCTATTTTTGCTAGGTATAAACATAACATATTTTTTAAAAAAAAGGTAAAGGAGTAATTTTAGATGAACTGAAAAATCCATTGGGAGCATGAAATATGTCTTAAAATTACTATAGATTTAACATTACCCCAAAATTAGGCCATTTAAAATGTAATAATTTACACTGATAACAGTTAAAATGAAAGGATATATAGTCTGCGATGCAATAGTAAACAAATATGGAAAATTCATTTCGACGACTGTTGATAGAAAATAGCTTTACACTCAGTATAAATACAGATACTGGAAAAATAATCTAATATGACATCTCACATTTAATTAGTATTAAGTAATATACTTGGTCAGTAAGTGATGTTAAGCTGTTTAAAGTTTCACCGGCTGCTTTTAAGATTGATTTTCATCAAAATTACTGTACTAAAATGTTTTCTTTTGTTGTACAGACTCAAATAGCAAGCCTCAATTTTAAAATCGGCTCTTATTTGCAAAAAATGCTTTGACATAGTACATTTGTTCTGCCTGGGCAGCAATAAAGGATTGTGGTATCATTCTGAAGAAGGTTGTTTGACAGAGCCTGTTTGTTTATTTGGCGTAATGTGAGCTGCATTCAGAAAATGCCATATTTTGTTTCATGATTGTATACATTCTCTCCCATTGCTCCCAGGCAAGACTTGTAAGCAGAGAAGACACGGATTTAGACCTTTTTTCCATGACCAGTGGAAACGCTTTGTCTGTGAACAAAGAAAAAAAAAGCCAGGCACACAGATATGCAGCAGGATCCTCAAGTAAGCTTTGGTTTCCTTCAGAATTAATTTAGCAATCACAAACGAATTAATGGAAGCTAATGCCAGCAAGCATTATTTTACAGATGGGGGGATGCCAGCCACCAGTGCTACCCACAAACATACTCTTTCCTTCCTTTACATGTCTTCTTTGATATAGACTGAATTAAAATATTTCTAAAATGAATGTCATCGCTATTCCTTAATTATATTATGTAAATGAAGATTCGTCGCTCCTCCATGCTCTTAAGCATGCTGAATTTCTTGATATTTTTTCAAAAGGTTTTTAGGATAACTTTTAAAAGTTAAATTTGCATATTAAAACAGAGAATTTGGGCCTTTGTCATTAATAAATATTATAGAGAAAATTACTTTTTAAAGACAATTTTCAAATATATCAGAATTTTAAGTGTCAAATGGACATCTGTTACAGGTGAACTTATAGTCATACCTGCCCCTTCTGTCTATTTTCTTTCACATTTAACTTAGGAACAAAACAGCTTGCTGTACAAAAACATAATCTGTATTAAGAAAAATGTGTAGTAGCTATAAACCTGAAAAAAAGTAAACATGAAACATATCTTCATATTGAAGTGTTTTATGGAAATAATCCATGTTTTTCCAAGTCTTCACTTAATTTATATTTCAGGCAATTTGAAATATTGTTTAGTATGTTATAATATCATGTAATATGTTTTATTTCATATTGTATGTGTTAATTTTCAATGTTCAGAAACAGTGAAGTTCAAGTCTACATACAAGGTCATACTGCATTATAATTATTCATTTGAAAGCTTGAATACTTATTGATCTTATATTTATATATATAAATTACTATTCTATTGCATGTTTTCTAGATAAAACTTGAAAATTATTCTGGAGCTTTCACTTTTAAAATCCAGGTACTTGGACTTTGGCAGATTGTAAGAATTTATATCCATTTATGCATACACTTAATTGTGATAAATATTGGCTTACTATTACAAGAATTATTTCAATATATCTAATTTGCACATATTCCCAGATTTTGAAGTTCTTACAATTCTTGAATATTTATTACTTGATTACAGACCCTGGTTAGTTTCTCTGTTTGATTTAAAAATATTTTAGGTTTATTGACATAAAGAAAATTACTTATCAAATATAAATTTCTGGGTTCTTGTTATAATATGTAGATTACATAGATATCAAGTATGGCACACACATGTATGAATAATGTTATATATCTTATACAGTGAACATCAATTTCAACTACTATAGGTAAAATATGAACAATCTAGAATGAAAACCACCAAATACTATTTTCTCACTATACAGAGTATCAAAGCTTTTCTTCAAGACCTATGTTTATCTTTAAATAACAATGTTTAAATATTCTTAGCAAGTGAAATTTTAAGATAAGCCCTTTAGAAAAAGATCATATTAAATAACAAAACGATTGGATAAAGTATTTAATCATTGTTATTGTTAATCTCCGACATCAGCATAATATACTATATATGTAAAGACTGTGAGCTCAGACATCAAACATAACCTAGTCCCTCCTAAAGGGATGATACTTTTGTGTAGAATTACTGTAAGAATCAAATAGAAAACATTTAAAATAATATCAGGTCAAAATAATTTATTAGTAAGTGTTTTTATAATCATCATCTTGGAATAGAAGCTGACTTTACCAAGATTTCAAGTGTAAAGATAAATAGGCTAATTGGTTATTTACCAATCTATCTTTTTATCTATTTATTTATCTACCTACCTATCTACTTATTTAATCACTTTACAGCCTGATTCCAGCCCCCTTCTTCCTCTCTTCCCAGCCTCACACTCACTCTCCCTTTCACCATTCCCCCTCTCCTTCTCCTTCTCAGAGAAGGAGAAGTCCCCAAGGCTAACCAACTCTCCTTGAAACATCAAGTCTCAGCAGCGCTAAGTATATACTCTCTCACTGAGGTATGATAAAGTAGCCCAGCTAGAATAAGGGGATTCAGGGTATAGGAGAACTTTACTCTTAGTGACTCAACCAAAATAGTCGGTTTAGACTTTTACTCTGTAGAGATCCTCTGAACTTTAACATTTTTAAAAACTGCGCTTTCATGGCCCTGAAAGCTCTTTTTCCTTGAGCTTTTTCTCTCTCTCTCAAAACGTGTCACCTTGTTAAAACTAAAGCATTTCTTTTCTTCTTTGTAAGTCAAATCTAGAGGGTAGTTTATGGGCCACAACTGTGAAAACCTCTTTGAGCCTTTGGACTCTTCTAGATGTTCCCTTCACTGTTGCAATAACAGTGTAATATGTATTCTTTGTGATCAGAAAGACTCTAATTGTTACATCCCAGGTCTACTATCACAGACAAGTCATATGACCATGAGTAAATTAGCTTCTAAGTAGAAGTTCATTCTTTGTAAAATGAAGAAAGGTGTAAAGCAGGCCACATAATACTTAGCATATTGTGAGGGCTTGAACAGCAGGATCTACTGTTTTCTTTGTTGAAGCTTTTGTTTTGTTGCATAATTTTAAAACAAGCCCATAGCAGAATTGTCTTTATTTTGAGTGTTTTTCTACTATGCAAGTGATTGTGTGTTGGAATACAGAAATTTCTAATTTTTATCAAACCCTTTCTTTTCATCTTTACTTCTCATTAAAATAAGCCCAAATTACCATCACTATCCAGATTTCTGAACCATCATGAAGTCTTCAAAAAAAGAATGGATGCGTTTTTGTTATCCAGAATTTTCTATGTCAGAGAGTTTCTTAAATAATGCTTACACAAATATTTTTATTAATTATTTTGGCTTATTCTGTTTTTCTCATCTCATACCTATTTCTTAAAATGCATCACAATAATAATAATTTTACTGTAAATACATTTATGTTTGTTGTATTCATACTTCATTGTTTTTCTTTGACAGCTAGTATGAATGAGATTAAAGAATTTAACAAATTAGATTTCACTTCTCCCTCAAAAATGAGATAGTGGCTACCTGAATCCTCCAAGTCACAACTTCTTTGCTAATGGGTAGAGCATAATTATTTTCAAACCATTTATTGAGACCTCACTGTCTACACACTCACCATGGTGACTTCTGACCATCGCTGAACTTTCTGAATGGCCTTCATTGTTTACAATTACCAAAGAACTGAGATACAAAATGGCTCAGTAATAGTGAATTATAAACCCAAGTCATGTCCTCATTTGCATATATAGAAATTTCTATGACTTGTTAAACTTTTTACTGAGGTATTCATTCTTCTGGGTATGGAAGTAAGTGTTGTTCAGAAGTGACTCAATTAATGTAGTTGCACTGAGAGTGGAAGGCCTCTCGTAAGCAGTGTGCTTCACATGTACTGACAATGACAATTGGGAAATAAAGAAATGACAAGAAGTCCTCTTAAATAGAGGCAAACAGTAAAACCTAATATATGCTTGTGGGCCACGGAACAATTTTTCTGGGTCAGAATTTCTACATACTAGAGAAATAAAATAATAGAACACAAAATAATAGAGTGTGTTTATCACAAATGTTTTCAAAAAACCAAAGCAATATAAAATAAGGTGAGATCTGAAAGGAAGCTTAGTTTTTGAGAAGTCTTAGGTGGAACACTTAAATTTCTTCCTAATAACAAGTGACTAATGAAGACTTCGGAAATTAATGTGGAGCTTTGAAAGCATAGATTAGTAGGAAAAGTATTCTGATTATGTTGTGACTCAAATAGATTGGCAGAAATCTTATAGTTTTTATTCCAAAGTGATAAACTTTGTGATCAAAATAATGAAATGCAGCTATTACATCTATGCACGATGTCTTTTTATTTTTATTAATTTTTATTATTAATTACAATTTATTCACATTGTATCATAGCTGTGACCTGCTCCCTCATCTCTTCCCAATCCCTCTTTTCCTCCCTCATTTTCTCCAAAGTCCCTATACCAGTCCACTGATAGGGGAGGTCCTCCTTCCCTTCCATCTGACCCTACATAGCCTATCAGGTCTCATCAGGACTGGCTGCATTGTCTTCCTCTGTGGCCTGATAAGGCTGCTCCCCACCTCCACTCAGGGGGAGGTGATCAAAGACCCAGCCACTGAGTTCATGTCAGAGACAGGCCCTGTTCCCCCTACTAGGGAGCCCACTTAGACACTGAGATGCCATGGGTTACACATTGTGCAAGGGTTCCAGCTTACCTGAATGCATGGTCCTTGGTTGCAGTATCAGTCTTAGAAAAGACCTCTGTGCCCAGATTTTTTGGCTCTGTTGGTCTCCTTGTAGAGCTCCTGTCCACTCCAGGAATTTCATCAACCCCTTCTTTCATAAGATTGCCTGCATTCTGCCCAAAGTTTGCCAGTGAGTCTCAACATTTGCTTCCATACCCTGCTGGGTAGAGTCTTTCAGAGACCCTCTATGGAAGTCTCCTATCCTGTTCCCTGTTTTCTCCCTATTCCGATGTCTATCTTTTTTGCCCTTCTGAATAAGGATTGATCATCTTACCTAGAATGGTCCTCCTTGTTTAGCTTCTCTAGGTGTTCAGATTTTAATATCTTTATCCAATATTATATGTCTAATATCCACTTATAAGTGAGTATATACCATGTGTGTAATTCCGTTTCTGAGATACCTCATTCAGGATGAGCATTTCTGGTTCCCACTATTTGCCTACAAATTTCATGATTTCCTTGTTTTTATTTACTGAGTAATATTCCATTGTTGTTAATATACTTAAATTTCTAAATCCATTCCTCAGCTAAGGGACAACTGGGTTGTTTCCAGATTCTGGCTATTACGAATAAAGCTGCTAAGAACATGATTGAGCAAATGTCCTTGTATACTTGAGCATCTTTTGGATACATGCCTAGGAGTGGTATAGCTAGATATTGAGGTAGTACTATTTCTAATTGTCTGAGAAAGCATCAGATTGATTTCCAAAGTGGTTGTACAAGTTTACATTCCCACTAGCAATGGAATAGGGTTCCTCTTTCTCCACATCCTCTCCAGCATGTTTTATCAATTCAGGTTTTGATCTTAGCCATTCTGATGGGTGTAAGGGAAAATCTGAGGGTCATTTTGATTTGCATTTTCCGGATGACTAAGGATGTTGAGCATTTCTTTAAGTGTTTCTCTGCATTCAATGTTACTCTATTAAGAATTCTCTATTTAGTTCTGTACCCCAGTTTTTAATTGAGTTAATTGATTTGTTGCTGTTTAACTTCTTGTGTTCTTTACATATAGTGGATATTAGCCCTCTGTCAGATATAGGGTTGGTGAAGATTCTTTCCCAGTCTGTAGGCTGTTGTTTTGTTCTGATGACAGTGTCCTTTGCTTTACAGAAGCTTTTCAGTTTCATGAGGTCCCATTTATTGTTGCTCTTAGAGCCTGTGCTGTTGGTATTCTGTTCAGGCAGTTGTCTCCTGTGCCAATGAGTTCTAGGTTATTCTCTACTTTTTCTTCTAATAGGTTTAGTGTATCCATTTTTATATTGAGGTCTTTGATCCACTTGGACTTTAGTTTTGTGCAGGGTGATGAATACGGATCTATTTTCATTTTTCCTGCATGTAGACATACAGTTAGACCAGCACCATTTGTTGAAGATGCTGTCTTTTTTCCATTGAATGGTTTTGGCTTCTTTCTAAAAATCAAGTATGCATAGGTATGTGGGTTTATTTCTTGGTCTTCTATTCGGTTCCATTGATCCACCATCTGTTTCTTTGCCAGTGCCATGCAGTTTTTATTACTGTTGCTCTCTAGTACAGCTTGAGGTCAGGGATAGAGATACATCCAGATTATCTGTTGTTGTACAAGATTGTTTTAGCAATTCTCTCTTTTTTGTTTTTTTGTTTGTTTTTCCATATGAAATTGAGAATTGTTCTTTCAAGGTCTGTAAAGAACTGTGTTTTTATTTTGATGGGAATTGCATTGACTCTGTAGATTGCTTTGGGGAGGATGGCCATTTTCACTATAGTAATCCTACTAATCAATGAGCATGGGAGATCTTTCCATCTTCTGATATCATCTTCAATTTCTTTCTTCAGATACTTGAATTTTTTTTTTCAAACAGGTGTTTTACTTGCTTGCTTAGAGTTACACCAAAGTTCTCTATGTTATTAGTGGCTATTGTGAAGAGTGTAGTTTCCCTAATTTCTTTCTCAGCCCTTTTGTCTTTAGTATGCAGGAGGCACGCCTGATACCTTATGCACACTGAGAGGCTTCAGTAGTAGCTAAAGCAAAAGTAACTTCTAAAAACAACCATTATTCTTCCATTACTCATTTCAAATGGAATGAGCACATTTTACTAATATAATTTAAAAATTTTCAAATCAAGAATCATTGGCATGTTGCCTATTGATGCATGTCTGTTTGTACAAGTACATATATATATATATAAATATCTACTTTGGCTAAACTATATTTATGATACTATGCTGAGTAAATTTAATGTGTGAGTATTATACATATATTTGGGTTGTTGTACAAACTACACATCCAGATAGCAACTCAGATATCTGCAATGTGTAGAACATTTCTATAAACCATAAATATAAAGTTGACTTTTATATTTCTTATAAATGCAAGACACATTAAGAATATAGATTTACTGCTTTATTTATAATCATATTTTCCTTTTACTTTATCTTTTAGTGACTTTATTTTGTTGTTAAATAATGAATATATATATAACTGTCTAAATATGAGATTTAGAGTGATAATAAAAGATTTTCTTGTAGCAGAAAAGCATACTCTGATAGAATTCAATCATCATGAATATGAACTTTTTAAGAGGCCTTTATTGTTGGTAAATTTTTCTCCCAGAATCACTAAACAGCATCTACAGTCATGTCATACTAATTGTGTAAGTTTATGGCTCTTGTTCTCCACTCCTAGATCACATGTTCTACATCCGGGAAATTAATGAAATGTTCTCAGTTCCTAGGAAAGCTCTCTTATGTATGGTAGGCCCTTCACATACACTGACCATGTGAATGGATGTATGAATGAGTGAATGCATGAGTAGATAAGAATTCCATTGATTATATAACAGCTAAGAAGGAAAACATCTGACATTTTTTTCTTCCTTCACTGGAGGCATGGTATGCTGATAAAGGAAGGTAAAAGTCTTAGTGGAAATTCAAAAGTAGATTCTCTAATGTCTAAGAGTATCTGAAATGACTCAAATCCTTGCATTTATGAGCATCCATGAGGACAATCTTCCAGTAGATGAAGAATTTTCTTCCAGCTGAGTTTTTTCTTTTTTTCTTTTTTTTTTTACTTCTTTTTCTTATTTATTTATTTTTTTTAAGTTTTATTTTTCTCATTAGTTACATTTTGTTAATTCTGTTTCCCAGCTGTATCCCTCCTTCCCTCCCCAGTCCCACCCTCCCTCCCTCATCTCCTCCCTGCCCCTTTCCAAGTCCACTGATAGGGGAGGACCTCCTCCCCTTTCATATGACTACGTTTTGTCAGGTATTTTCAGGACTGGCTGCAAAGTCCTCCTCTGTGGTCTAACAGTACTGCTCCTCCCTTGGGAGGTGGGGAGGTCAAAGAGCCTGACATTGAGTTCCTGTTAGAAATAGTCCTTGTTCCCTTCACTATGGGAAACCAATTGATTACTGAGCTATCACGGGTCACATCCGAGCAGAGGTTCTAGGTTTTATCCTCTTATGGTCTTTGGTTGAGTGTCCATCCCAGCTGAGTTTTTTCAAATCCACTCATGAGGCACAAACTTCTGTAGTTTCTACTTAAATAAAGTCAGTCCATCATTTGTTTATTCAAAAGAGAATGTCATGTACACTTTGATGATTCAGGATATCACTAAAAGAAGATATAACAGAACAAGTGCACAGTGTCTATCTGTCATGGAGTTTTTGATCTATGTAAATATTTATTGGGAATTTGAGCCCCTGATTTGGTCTGGTAACTCAGGGAAGTTTATCAGAGAGTATACTGTACTAATACTCTGGTCAAAAATTCCAAAGCTTCATTCTCTTGCAAAGATGGAGGGTGGGTGAGACTAGGAGGAGACGAGGGAGGGGACTACAGTGGGGATACAAAGTAAATAAATTGTAATAACTACATAATATATTTTTTTAAAAATCTCTTGATCACTTCTCCATAGCAATGATGCCATACTAGGCCACAAAGAAAGAGGATCCAGACAATCCTGATGAGACCTGATAGGTCCTCCAACAGATAGTAGGGGAAGAGGACCTCCTCTATCATTGTACTAGGAGAGAGATATGAAGGGGAGAAAGAAGGAGAGTAGGACTGAGAGGAGATGAGGGAGAGGATACATCCGGTATACAAAGTGAATAAATTGTAATTAATAATAATGAAGAAAAAAACTTGTCATGAATAAGCTGAGTATTAATTAATTTTAAAAGATAAATTCTTGATTGTTGCTCTTAGAGCCTGTGCTATTGGTGTTTTATTCAGGAAGTTGTCTTTTATGCCAAATAGTTTTTGTTCTAAGCGGTTATATATTGAGTTCTTTGATCCATTTGGATTTAGTTTTGGGCAAGGGTGATAAGTAAGTATGGATCTGTTAGCATTTTTCTACATGTAAACATCCAGTTAGAACAGCACCATTTGTTGAAGATGCTGTCTTTTTTCCATTGAATGGTTTTGGCATCTTTGTCAAAGAATAGGTGTCCACAGTGTGTGGGTTTATTTCTGTGTCTTCTATTCGATTCCATTGATCCACCAGTCTGTTTCTATGCCAGTACCATGCAGTTTTTACTATTGTTGCTCTATAGTACAGCTTGAGATCAGGGATGGAGATACATCCAGAAGATCTTTTACTGTAGAGGATTGTTTTAGCAATTCTAAGTTTCTTGTTATTCCATATGAAGTTGATAATTTTTCTTTCAAGGTCTGTAAAGAATTGTGTTGGTAATTTGATGGGAATTGCATTGAATCTGTAGATTGCTTTTAGTAAGATGGCCATTTTTAGTATATTATTCCTGCCAAAACAATCCAGATACATCACAACTGAGGAATGTATACAGAAAGTATGGTACATTTACACAATGGAATATTACTCAGCAATAAAAAGCAAGGAAATAATGAAATTTGTGGGTAAATGGTGGGAACTGGAAAGATCATCTTGAGTGAGGTATCCCAGAAGCAGAAAGACACACAGGGTATATACTCACTCATAAGTGGATATTAGACATATAATATAGGATAAACCTACTAAAATCTGTACACCTAAAGAAGCTAAACAAGGAGGAGGATGAGAGCAAAAATGCTCAATCCCTATTCAGAAAGGCAAAGAGGATGGACATCAGAAGAAGGAGAACATGGGGAACAGGACAAGAGCCTGCCACAGAGGGCCTCTGAAAGGCTCTGCCCTGCAGACTAACAAAGCAGATGCTGAGACTTATGGCCAACCTTTGAGCAGAGTGCAGGGAATCTTATGAAAGAAGTTGGAAATAGTAAGTCCTGGAGAGGACAGGAGCTCCACAAGGAGAGGCAACAAAACCAAAAAATCTGGGCACAGTATCTGAAACTGATACTCCAACCAAGGACCATTCTTGGAGATAGCCTAGATCCCTTGCACAGATGTAGACCATGGCAGTTCAGTGTCCACGTGGGTTCCATAGTAATGGGAACAGAGACAGTCTCTGATGTGAACTGATTGGTCTGCTCTTTGATCACCTCCCCCTGAGGGGGGAGCAGCCTTACCAGGACACAGAGGAAGACAATGGTGCCACTCCTGATGAGACCTGATAGACTAGGATCAGAAGGAAGAGGAAGACCTCTCCTGTCAGTAGACCTGGGGAGGGGCATGATGGAGAAGAGGGAGAGAGGGTAGGACTGGGTGGGGAGGGAGGATACAAAATGAATAAAGTGTAAGTAATTATAAATAAAATTAAAAATATATAAATCAAAAAGATAAATTCTTTTTTAATTAAATTTTTATTTATTTTTCTATTGGTTACAGTTTATTTACTTTGTAGCCAAGCTGTAGCCTCCTTCCTCATTCCCTCCCAATCACACACTCCCTCCCTCATCTCCTCCCTGTCCTTCTCTAAGTCCACTGATAGGGGAGGTCTTCCTCCCCTTCCATCTGACCCTAGCTTATTCAGGACTGGTTGTAATGTCCTCCTGTGTAGCCTAGCAAGGCTGTTCCTCCCCCGAGGGTTGGGAGGAAAAAGGTCAAAGAGCCAGCCACTGAGTTCATGTCAGAGACAGTCTCTGTTCCCCTTACTAGGGTACCCACTTGGGTGCCAAGCTACCATGGGCTACATCCCAGCAAGGGTTCTAGGTTATATCCATGCATGGTCCTTGGCTGGAGAAATAATCTCAAAAAAGACCATTGTGTCCAGATATATTTGGTTCTTGTGGAGCTCCTGTCCTCTCCAGGTCATACTAACTCCCCCTTCTTTCACATGATTCCCTGCACTCTGCCCAAGGTTTGGTTATGAGTCTTTGCATCTGCTTTGATACACTGCTATGTAGTCTTTCGGAGGCCCTTTGTGGTAGACTCCTATCCTGTTACTTGTTTTTTCCTTCTTCCAATGTCTGTCTGAGTAAAGATTGATCGTCTTTCTTTCTTTTTTATCTTCTCGAGGTGTACAAATTTTAATATGTTTATCCTATCTTATAGGTCTAGTATCTACCATGAGTATATACCATGTGTGTCTTTCTGCTTGTGGGATACCTCATTCAGGATGATCTTTTCTAGATCCCACCATTGCCTGCAAATTTCATGATTTCCTTGCTTTTAATTGTTGAGTAGTTCTTAATTGTGTAATTGTATGACAATTTCTGTATCCATTCCTCCATTGAGGGACATCTGGGTTGTTTCTAGGTTCTGGGTATTATAAATAAAGCTGCTACAAACATGGTTGAACAAATGTTCTTGTTGTGTACTTGAGCATCTTTTGGATATATGCATAGGAGTGGTAGAGCTGGATGGTGGGGAAGCACTATTCCTAATTGCCTGAGAAAGCGCCAGATTGATTTCCAAAGTGGTTGTACAAGTTTACATTCCCATAAACAATGGGGGAGGGCTCCCCTTTCTCCACAACCTCTCCAGCATGTGTTGTCACTTGAGTTTTTTGATCTTAGCCATTCTGATGAGTTTAAGGGAAAATCCCATGGTCATTTTGATTCACATCTCTTTGATGACTAAGGAAGTCGAACATTTCTTTAAGTGTTTCTCTACCAGAAAAATTTTATATTCCTCTACAGAGAATTCTCTGTTCAGGTCTGTACCCCATTTTTTAATTGGATTGCTTGATTTGTTGCTTTTTAACTTCTCTAGTTCTTTATATATTCTGGATATCAGTCCTCTGTCAGATATTGGGTTGGTGAAGATTCTTTCCCAATCTGTAGGCTGTCGTTTTGTTCTGATGACAGTGTCCTTTGCTTTACAGAAGCTTTTCATTTTGTGAGGTCCCATTTATTGATTGTTGATCTTAGAGCCTGTGCTGTTGGTGTTCTGTTCAGGAAGTTGTCTCCTGTGCCAATGAGTTCAATGCTCTTCCCCACTTTTTCGTCTAACAGATTTAGTGTGTCTGGCTTTATGTTGAGGTGTTTGATCCACCTGGACTTTAGTTTTGTGCAGGATGATAAATATGGATCTATTTGCATTTTTTCTGCATGTAGACATTCAGTTAGACCAGCTCCATTTGTTGAAGATGTTGTCTTTTTTCCATTGAATGGTTTTGGCTTCTTTGTCAAAAATCAAGTATTCATAGGTGTGTGGGTTTATTTCTGGATCTTCTATTTGTTTCCATTGATCCACCATTCTGTTTCTATGCCAGTCCCATGCAGTTTTTATTACTATTGCTCTATAGTACAGCTTGATATCAGGGATGAAGATACCTCCAGATCATCTGTTGTTGTACAGGATCGTTTTGGGAATTCTGGTTTTTTTGTTTCTGTTACTGCTATTGTGTTTTGGGCAATAACTTAGTACAATGCCTGTGGCTTCTAATTTGCAACTGTGAATGGTGATCTCTATTTTAAGGAGAAGTAATAGTGGGAGGCTCAAGTAACATGACCCATATAGACTCCTACCCCCTGCTATACCTTCAGTATGATGTTTTCAGTAACAGCATGAAGGAATTCATCTCGACAAAGAATTTAAGACCAAGTGGATGATGAAAGCACATGAAAAAACGTGAAAAATTCTTTTAGCAGATTGAATAATAAAATGTGATTTTAATATATATTATATATTTTAATATATTATACTAATGGTTTTAATAGATATCAAAGTGATATTTGACTGTGTTCTGTCTATAAAATCTACCAAAACAATTACTAGATGTTCACAATTTGTGAAAATTGTAAAAATTTACTATAGAACATTTTCAATTGTCTTTTATACTGTACATGAAAAACATGTGACTTATAATCCCTCCAAGAAATTATGTGTTGTGGCTTGTGCATGGTTCCATTCCCCACACACAAATGAATAAGTGGAGGCATAACTTTAAAAATGTTTGTGGCTCAGTTAAACTTTTATCCTATACAATAAAATGTGAGATTTTTATTATCTTTTATTTTATAGTAATATAAGTATCAACAAAAATTCCACATGACATCACACAGAATTATTACTATTATAGTTAATCTCTGCCAATGTAAATCTTTTAACTTGAAGGTTCCTTTTTATTATATTTCTTTGTGTGTGTGTGTGTGTGTGTGTGTGTGTGTGTGTGTGTGTGTGTGT
>NW_026596091.1:20208010-20241600 GCF_907164565.1 Psammomys obesus | reverse complement strand
TGTGTGTGTGTGTGTGTGTGTGTGTGTGTGTGTGTGTGTGTGTGTGTTTGCCTATTTATGGGTGTGCACATGGGCGTGCTTTCACACATGCAGTGCACTCTGCTCATGTAGGCATCAGGAGATTACTTGTGAGAACTGACTCTCTCCTTCAACCCTGTGGGTCTGGAGGAGTGAATTCAGTTCAGTAGACTTAAGACCAAGTACTTTTACTGCTGACCTGTTTACTACTCCGAAGCTCTTTCTTATTCTTGTTTTGGAAGGTGGTCTGTTTTGTTGTTGTTATTGTTTTATTTGTTTATTTGTCTGTTGTTGTGGTCGATTTTTTTATTTTTTGCTTTTGTAAAAAGTTATTGACCAGGAACTTTAAAATATAAAAACTTACTAAATCTTTGTATTTTATCTCTGAAGTACTTGACAGTTAATTAAACAAAAAAAAGTGACTGACATTTCTACTCTTAGAATATTCTAATGAACAACACTGGAAAATTAATGTTAATTGTTTTGACACCAAAGCCATGTTCATATGGTCAGCAGACTCCACTAATATAAATAATATTTAAAATTCTCTTAATAAGAAAGGGGAAACAAAATAAATTACTATTTTCTTAATATCTCTGAATTAGTTTATGCTATCCAAAGTCTGAGACAGCTTGATGAAACAGTAAGCAATGATTTTAAGCCCAATTAAACGTAACAGTTATTAGTAACCACAGGCTAACATTTTTAGATCTAAAACAGTAGCTAGTTTAAACATAGACTGACACAATCCAAAAAAAAAAGACAAATTTCATGTGCCTTCATGTGGGAAAAATAGCTGGACATGTCAGCTACAGTTATTCTTTGTGTAATAACAAAGTAATATTTTTTGACGACAAAATACATACATGCTTTATTGATAATAGACCAAAGCATAATGTTTCTAACTATAACATTTTAATTCTTCATGACTTTTTCTTCATGACAATTTCTTTCCTAAATAAGTTGTGTTACTCTATTTTTTTTCATGTATATTATTGTTGTTGCTTTCAAGCCAATTTCTTATACTAGTTCATGTGGTTCAGAAATAAATGGGTATGGTCAAATGTGAAATGCATTTGTCAAATGAATGAAACTGAAGTGCAATAATATAATAAATCCTCAGGCTAGCCATGTTTATTGTTGCCAAATGTCTCTCTGCTAAGAACTAATAAGCATGAAAGAGGATAATGAAAGTTTCCATGAAAAAATTTTGGAAAACCTATCCACAAGTCTTCACTATCTGAGAATGTGGAAATAAGTATTTGATTTATACAAGTTCCATATGAGGACAGTAAAGATGAAATTCAGAGAGTAGAATCACAAGGGAAAACACTAAAATATAAAAGTTCTTGATATCATTTGGTATACAGAAGGAAACTGACCAGAAAGTGCCCTTGAACATTAGGAAAAGAGCAGTGTCTACATTAGAGGCAAAACACACACACACACACACACACACACACACACACACACACACACACATTGACAAGTGGACATGTGAACTAAAGCAATGTTTTAAATCAAAGCATGCAAAGACAGCATGTGAACTTGAAGATTCAATTGAAATTTTAAAGGTTCACATTTTAAATGATGTGGAAAAAAAATTTAAAAAATACTTAAAATTTACTTTGGCAAAATTAACATGTGGCAAAGAAGACAAAAGATAATTAAAAATTTAAATACAGTGTTAAACTTTAGCTAAATATCATCAAATAAATACATATGTCAAGCTAAGATAAAAATATGCATGTAATCATTTACCCTATGACACTGTTCTTTAGTTAAAATTACTTGTGAACTCTTAGATGTTAATAAATTGAAACAGAATATAGTTCTGAAAAGACTATTTTTAAAAGTAATTGAGAGTTCTATAAATAAACTTCTCCCAAATCAGCATGAGAAATATAACTTACCTGGTATGACTTTTCAAGTTCCATTTGAGAATAGAAGTATCTAGGAGAAAGTGATAGAAGTGTTGGTTATTAAAGTTCAATCTTTGAATAATGAGAGGCACCTTTGATTACTTTGTTAATAGAACTTTAAAAGACCAATAACTATCTAATATGAAATTGAGGGGTCATAAAACCACAATAGCCAGGGGTATGCAAAATAATTCTCAATGGAAATAAGTGTTTGTGGTAACTTGGAGCCATACAAGAGGGTGGTAGTCTATTTCTGAAACAAAGCACACAGCGTTCAGATTTTATCATCCAAATCAAATCACCAAAGTTAACATTCTCCAGAAGGAAAATGATGAATATTAGCAATAACAAGCACAAGATATGTAGGGGCAGAAAAAGAATTTAGCACTCCATGTTTTCTGCATGTTCCAGTCATCTTTGTGTATCCAGAAAACAGCTTCAAGAAGTAATAAATGAGAATTCAACAAGCACATGCTAAAAGAAAAACAACCTAAAAAACTGTATACCGGAAGTTATTCTTTTAAAAAGAATCTAATTCACATATACATGGCATTTACTATAGAATTTCTAAAGAAAAATACAAGATATTCTGTACAATAAATTACTCTATGTGGTACATTTTAACTTTTGTGTGTACTTCTTGAAACTAAATATTCTTTGTCAGTGCTAAATATCTGTATTATACATTTTGACATTTTGAAAGCTCAACCCCCAAAATTAAAAAGAGAAAGCAAGCATAGATATTTATCTTAACACTGATAGCAAACACTGTGGCTGTCTTTGTGATTATCAAGGGTACACAGCCTATTGGTTTTTAATTTTTGTCTCTTAAGTCATAAGAAGAATAAATATAAGCGAGATTTTGTGATGCACACTTACAGGCCAGCACTCAAGAGACAGAGGCAGGTTGATCTCTATGAGTCCCCCGCTTGCCTTGTCTTCATAGTGAGCATCTGAGGCCAGCTGAGACTCCATAGTTTTACATTCTTTCTCAAAAGCAAAACAATAAAAAGAAATATAATTTTCACTGTTTGGTTGCAATTTGGGGAACTAGTAAAATTCTTTTAATAATATAAATCAATAGGAAATCTTTCATTCTGTAAACAAAATATAAAATCTCAAGCACAAGCAAAATGAAATTGAGGAAATCTGCACATGGGATAAATAATTTGTGCATCCTTTATTTGTACACTTGGTGCTAAATTTTAAATTTATCCACCTGAACTTCATTCAGACTCAAGGTTGAACATAGCAGTTATCTTTTAAAATGTTGTTATTTGAAATCTGTCCTATCTACTGTGATTCAAATTTGGCCAATGGACCAATTCATAGCACTTAAATTGATCTAAATACTTTGCTGCTAAAAACTTGTTCTGGTCACTTTCATTAAAATGTTGGTTTTTTTCCCTCCATGCTCTACTCATGCAGTATCTGCTGTTAAGTAATACAATATGGAATGGCCTTTGCAAAAGTTTTTGTATCCGGACACAGTATTGGGTGTATTGATGAAAACCCAATGACGTATTACTATACATCATAAGATTTCTATTTTGACCTGTTGAACAGGTTTTTTATACATACCAGGAGAGTCATTCAAAGCAGTTTACATATTAAATTACTTATAAAAACACAGTATATATAGACCTTGACATTTGTTAAGGAACCAAGGATTAAATCTAAAAATATTTTTTAAAAAACTTTAATGACCAGAACAAATCTTGAGCAAAACATATATCATGTGGCAAAGAAGTGGTTTCTTGGGACGTAGTGCACAGACATGAGGACACATTTTCTGCACAAACATAAGAGACCAATTGACTGGTTTCTATGATCACCTGAATATATTCAGCAGATTGTTATTAAAAAATAAAATCCATAACAATAATACTGCAGAACGGTACTGGTAAGAATTCCTTTGGCCATATTTTTCTGTTCCTGGAGCTCTCTTCAGTCTAACTCCAATATCAATTTTTTGAAGCAAGAAAATTTGCTATTTTATTTCCATGTGGGTAAGTAATTTTAGAACGATTATACATTGACCATATGAAATTGCTTTTTATTTCTGTGTTTCATTCTTAGAGTAATCATGGGATGAAGTAATGACTTTGTTATGGGCACCAATAAGTGATTCCTCCGCAGATGTGTTTTTACTACCCAATTTGTATTCAATGTATCTAGTTATTTGTGAGTTTATATGATAGTAACAAAGACTCACATTAATGCAATGAGAAAATAAGCCAAATGGTTTGCTGTTTAAATTGTTCATTTGCACATAGCAAGATAATAAACTCAAGCACTTAATCACACCTAAACTATTGTCTTAGAAAAAAACTGTGTTCACTACAGTACTGTCTATTTTAAAGATTAATTCCCTAGTTGCCAATTCACTAACAGCATATTTCACAATTGCTGTGAATTTGTCCCATAATGTTTTTTTAAATTGTAGCTATTATTTTCTGAATGAAGTACACTAAACAAGGGAAAATTTGTAAAGATCCTTTGTAAATATAGGAGCAGAGTGAAGATAAGTACAAGAAGATTTGAAGACTCATCAGCAAATTCAAAATAAGAACAGCAACAAAGTAGTATTAGTAAAACAAATAGGCCACAAGGTCAACTTTTAGTAACAGAATCCTTCAAAATGCAGAAACACTATTATAATTAGAGTTTGCTTTCTCTTTTGACAAGTGTTTAAATTCATTTCAGTCTGATTTTAAATTAATTGTTCTGGAAGAGTATTAAATTAGCTATAAGTATTTCAATAATATGGATACAAAATGCTTTTCTTTTTAGGTGTTCCTTGGTATTTTGGTAACAAACTTTTATTAAGGACAACATACTTGAATGATACATGTTGTGATTAGATAGCGCCATGAAGAATAGCTTTAACTGATAGGAAGCTATGTTATTGACTTAAGTTTTAAAGCTCATGCTTATTTCTCTGTACCACTTTGGATAATTTTTGCAACAACTTGATTTAGCTCTCTCTAACTGAGCACCACATTTGGCCTGACAGTAGTGAAAACCTGCTCGTTTTTTATTAATCTCATTTTTAGTATAAGTATATTAATTCTCAGATAACTTGTAATATTATGCCAACCTTAGCCATGTGAGTGTGTGTGTGTGTGTGTGTGTGTGTGTGTGTCTGTGTGTGTGTCTGTGTCTGTGTCTGTGAATTGTCATAAAATCATGCATAGTTTCTTCTAAGTTTTAGGTGCTGGAGTGTAATGAGAACTTGCTCTTACTGCTTTTTGAAAAGTCTAAAGTAGACATTTCATTCTGGTATTTGGGGAAAAATTAAATTAGATCATTCCAAAATGTAACAGTGAGAAAGAGGCTGTGCTGTCAGCATGCTTCACTGGCATCCTTTAGGCCACTGGTTTATCATCTGGGAAATCTCTGCTTCATGTCCGGATCTTCTTCCCAGTTATATGAAAGCATTCTCCCAATCTACAGTCTTCCTAACAGGGATAGATTAACACAGGATAAATCTGGCCACATGTGGAAGCCAACTTCAGTTGTCATTTCTCTCCCTAATTAGTCTCTAGGCTGAGATTGCATTAAGGAAGTGCCAGCTGAGAAGTCTCTAAACTCCTGAACTGTATTGTCTCCAACAGTTTTGGCTCTTAGGTGGTAATCTTTTTATGTCCCAAACACCCTTTCCTGGAACAATAGGTTTTAGTCCCCTCCCTACACACCCTTTCCAGAAATACTTCTTTTTGTAGACTATCAAGAAAATGTATTCCTATGCAGATATGCAATAACTTTCCTGAATTTGTTTTATCACAGTATTGACACCAGCAACTAAAGTACAGTACTCTGCTTATGAGAGTATTTTTAAGTATAAAATAAGATTCTGAAGCTCATACTCATGTTATCTTACACAAAATTTAAATCATGAAGTACTGCCCACAAAGGGACTATCCTTTTCCTAGTTCTTCTAAAATGTTTTAAAGTATAGTGAAATTTTCATTAGAACATATTAGCCTAAATTTAAAAAAAAGGGGGGTTGGAAGTTTGTTTTGTTTTGTCTAAACTTATTTAAACATGATGGCATCAGAGCAAGGAGTCATGTGGTTTGAACCTTTGCCTCCAGCCAATATTGAGGAAGCCCTGGAATGTGTCTTTCTGCTGCTTTTACAGAAATTTCCACACAAATACAGCCCTGTTGCTTAATCCCCAGGAGATTTGAAGCAGATGAGCACCAGCCTTTAATGGTATTCTTGATATGGCCCCTTTGAATCTTGCTGAACAAAACATGCTTTGTCCACTTGCCCATTTCTGCCACTACCATTTGTTTTAACCTCTAGCACTTGCTGTTATTTTTCTGCAAGTAATCTGTAGCTGGATCCAGATAAACCAATCTTAACCCCACCCATTTTATAGCACCTGGGAGCAAAATATCCGCAGTTTGCTGTCATTACCATATTGCCCCACACCAACCTGTAAGGCATCTGTGACTTCCTCCGTCTATACAACCAAGGTTCTCAACAGCACTGGGGTGTGTCTGTGTGTCTATATGTTGTTTTGCTAGATTCGATCCTATAAATGGTCTTAATTTCTAAATATGCTTCACATTCTATCAACGTTTCTTTATTATGAAGAAATAATTCAATAATTGAACATTTTAGGACAATTTTAGCATATGCTTTATATTATAAAAACATACACCATTAAATATTAACCTTTTAAACATAAGAATGTATAGATTCATTACAATGTTTCTACTTTTGCATTGTCTTGTAACTTTGAACCTACAGCTAGTAAAATGGAAAGACCCCAATAGATGGAAATAGTGACATTTATTAGATCTTTTAGCGTTTTCCTTTTATTTAACCTAATTGTAATATGTGCCAATTGTTTTTAGCATATCATTTTGTAAACAATAATTCAATGAAGATTTTTTTAAATAAGATTGGAGATTAGAAACTTTTCAAGTACATGTTAAGTGAAAGCCTATTTAATATCACTGTCTAGGTTGCTCAAGCAAGGGGATAATTTCACCAATGATAACAAATACAAGACCTTCTATTAAAGAGCGCATATCGTTCCGTGACAATCCTGTTCGACTCAGTGGTGGATGGGGAAGTGGCAAAAAGAAGGCAAAATTCTCCACCTAATGCTTCCTGCTCCAACATTTCAAATGCAGAGCACATGACTGAGTTACTTCTATGGATATCTGGTCCTGTTATCAGTTGTGAACAAAGTTTCAGGGTGTTGTATTTAAATTTTTGTTATGATAGTTCATAATGTAGTTTTCTAGAGGCAGTAACCTTCCTTCTCATAATAAATGAGAAGCAATAAGAGTTTGCAGTCCCTCTTGTGTACTTGTAGAATGGCCTTATCCCCCAATAATTCCTGAAATACTGCAGGGCAATTTGTACATACACTTTCCCCTTTGGTTTATATTTTATGACACATATACTCAAGATTATCATTAATTATTTTAATATAATGTGTAAAGGAGTATAACTATGTTGATATTGGTTAGAGAAATATTCGTGGATAATTACTACATTAATAAGTATCAATATATATTTCTTAGATTTGTAAATGATAAACTGCATGTGGTAATTCAAAATAAATAGTGAAAATCAATATTTTTATTTCACAGTTTCTTAGAATTTATTATGGTAATAAAATATATGTACCATTTAAGTTAAAATGAAAGATAAATTTAAACAATAATAGACCTAATAATTTGAAAGTTTATCTGTAATGTTTCATTCATGTATATCTTATCTTGTTCATAAAAGGTAGATGTGAATTCTGATTATTTAAAATCATTCAACTCATTTACACATATTCAATCACTTTGAATTTTGTTAACGCACATATCAATTGCCATTTTATTTTTTTTTCAAAGCTGAAAACCATCATTTGAAAATATTAGTATATTTTTTTCTTAATTACAGAGAAGTTTTACTAAATTTTACTAGTATGAGGATAATTTTCTCCTAGTCTTAGCAAATACAATATGCAAAATGTTGTGTTCAACTCATGACTCAGGGGGTCTATTTCTCTGCATCTGGAATGCCTTTCACGAAGCTAAACCCAGGGTTCTCCAGTGACTCTCCATAGTGCACTCTGTGTAATAAGATCCAGTGAACTTCAGCTTTCTCTTTTGTTTCCCTGCTCTCCACTGAAATTCTTCATCCAGAAATGACTAAACAGATTTCCAGATACATTTGTTTAGTTCTTATCCCCCATGTACTTTTGCAGTCTTGTTGCATTTCAAACCTGTAAATCTCTTTTAACCTGATTGAGATAGAAATGTTAATGAGCCTTGAGCTGTCAATCTATAAAGAAAACATTGATTCATATGTTTTAACCTAGAAATTGAGCTCCACATGTATTTGTTTTGTGAACACTGTTAGGTCATCCCTTTGCTAACAACATCCACAAATCAGCATAATGTAATGATGGAAAATATTTTATCTCAGTTTATTTTCAACTTGGATGGAGAAAACCACATTAAAGCTGACATTGATAGGGTTTTATGGTTCATATACTTACCCAATGAAGTGGAAAGGCTAGTATAAGAAATAAGATGTTTATTATTAAACTGTTTTAGTATATAAAATAAACTTCATAGTTTTTTTCTGTAACTTTTATGATTTTTTTTCATAATATTGTGAAGATCATTGATATTGATACTCTTAAATTTGTAGGTGATGATTGATAAATGTCAATAAAAGTCTTTTCAGATTATGGTGTTTAAATCTGAAGTTTTTTATACTATGATTTATTGTGCCTACCCTAAAGCTGATTATTCAAAGAACCTTATAACTTCAAGCCTGTCATTTTGTAGTACTAGTAGTATATCGTGCTCATGGAACTGTTATTTTTAAAATTTAATAAAGCATCAAACTGTTTAAACAAAGAATTGTTTTCTTTAGAGGACATACGTTAAAGTGTGTGTTTGTGTTATTGTGTTTCTGTCTCTGTACATCTTTCCTCGATTTCTCTCTACGTATGTGTGTGTGTGTGTGTGTGTGAGAGAGAGAGAGAGAGAGAGAGAGAGAGAGAGAGAGGCAGGGGTAGAAATGGTGGGTGCTTATGGCAGGACACATACATGGAAGTCAAAGGACTACTCTCAGGAGTCAGTTCTCTCCTGCCACCTGGTGGGTTCCAAGATGGAACTCAACTTGTCAGTACTGAGCACAAGTGCTTCTACCTGGCCAGCCATCTTGCTAGCCCTTGAGGCATTTTTAACAAATACTTGCTTTTATGGTTCAAGAAGATGAATATGTAAGCCTGTTTTATCATGTAGCTGACAATGAATTTCATATTGACAACACTATGTCTTACTTTTAAGATCTTCTGAATTAGAGTCTTCCCTTCCTTTCCATTTGCCACTTCCAATATGGAAGACTAACCAGTTTATTGTTATTATTGTTGTTTTGTTTTGCTTCCAGGTAAGAATGATAAACTGAATCATTATATGATAAAAGCCTGTTGGAAGTGTTTGGTGAGTTATTTAACGATTCCAGAATGTTTTGGTCTAGAGTCAATATGCTGACTTATACCAAGAGTCCCTTCTCACAGTCTGAGCCACCAACACCACTTTTGTGAACCTAGTAAGCAATAATGATCTAAAGCCTATTGAAAAACATCCCACTTTACTATGAGCTGAGTAATCCAGCTACTTACAGTCCTCATGAATGAGTTGTGTCTATCAATTCTAGAGTGGATGTGATCAGCACCTTCTTTGTGTGATTCCTTTTGGCAAGCTTCTGCCCTCCCTCCCCTCCTCATATGCATTTGAACAGCTACTACCAGGAGCCAAGGTTTTTCCTAAACCAAACATGGAGTAAATCTTTTTGTTTTTGTTGTTTTGATTTTAGGATTTATTACATGTCCAGTATTTTGGGCACCAGATATGAATATAGATGGTTGTGAGCCATACTACGGTTGCTGGGAATTGAACTCAGAACCTTTGGAAGAGCAGTCAGTGCTCTTAACCTCTGAGCCATCTCTCCAGAACCCATATCTTTGTTTAGGACAAGCATCAGTTTTCGGACAAAGGAGAAATAAGTTTCAGTGGTTTTCTAGTAGATGTTGAAAAGAACTGTGGGATAGAATCAGGAGGTTAGTGTTCAGTGAAGTTGTCATGAAGCAGCCTGCAACAGTGGACTGCTTGATCATATCTGTTACAGCACAATGTCTTCTTCTCCAGATCAGCTTTTGTTATGTAGCCCTGGCTGGTCTGGTACTCACTAAATAACCCAACTCTTCTTAGAACTCATGGCAATTTTCTAGCCTCAACCTCCATGTGATTGTCAGGTTTTTATGTCATCTCTCCCAGTATTTCTGTGAAACTGAGAAAAAAATATGAACCAACTTAAGTAATAAAACATTAAAAAAAATCCACTTTTTCTTCCTGGCTTATGTTTACAATTGTTGAGGCAGTGTTATCTGCTTCAGCATAACCACATCTTCATAGCACTTTATAATTGAGAGCCAGAGGTTAGATACACTGCAAGCCCATCAGTAGTTTACACAATCTTGGCACATTTGCTAGATGTAACCAGGTAAGTAAATGGGAAATTTCATTCATAATGAGTACACCACTAAAATTAATGAAAGGTATGAGTGTGCTGTTATGTCTGTTACAGGGACTTTCAGGATTATTTTAGATACGTAATTGAACTGCTGTAGTTAATCACTAGGAAGTACAAATGCATTATGGGACACATAAATAAAGTTTCTGACAGCTACAGTAAACATGCAAGCATTGACAAACTTTTACTTTCATATATTTTAGTCTCTTATATACAGTATGTAGGTCTTTTCTCACTGTTCACAACTGACTGGTTTTAGGATCCCATGTTGTATAACAAACTAACATGTTCTAGTCTCTTATATCAGCTCTCTGTATGCGCAGAATCAGCATGTGTTGTTAAGGTTGGCAAAGAAGAAGTTGTCTTACAGTGGAAAACTACAACTATGTTACCCCTTAATATTACAATACAATAAAAGATATGGATTAAGGGAAATTGTAGATTTACATATTTATAAATGTAGAACCCTTAATAAATAAGTTAGCAAACGTTCCAAATCAAATACATAAAGACTAAATTTATTATTTCAAACTTTGATGTGGATTTGAGGTTTCTCTTGAAAGTTATTGGACTCTAGACTTGTCTACCAAATATTTCTAGCAACAGAAAATTACAAGGAGACACAATAAGTCTGGGTCTGTTTCTCATCTCTCTGCATCACTCAGATTTGGTCTAACCATGGATTTTCTATGAACTTCAAAATGAAACCAATGTTTGGAATAACTCAATATGATACACAGAACAAAGTAAGAAATCAGCCCAGCAGTCTTACCCTGCTAAGTGCATATTTTAGTACGAAGCATATGGAAGAAAGTGAAAAGAACATGCCTTTTAAAACCTGACGTGTGTTAAACTCCTTACTTTGATGAGTCATCTTGAACAAGTGACAAACTCTCCAAGACCCTTTCCTTACTCTTAAATTAACAATTTAATATGCAGCTTAATGATTCTATAAGGTCAAATAAAAGTGTATGAGAAGCCCCAGGCTCAATTTCTTGGTTGTGTGTTGTCAACAAAAAAGAGTAGTATGGCACAGTCAACCTTTCCTAACTAATCTTCCAAAACTAAACCAAAATTTCATTAAGCAGAATTAAGATGAATCATTTCTGCATATCATTTAATAAATACTTCCATGAATTGATGGGAATATGCACTTAAAGGATATGTAAAACTTTGCGTTTTTATATTTATCTTGAAGTCACAATAAAATGCAAAGTTTGAATATATAAATCTTGAGTATCCATTGTTTAAAGCTTGTATAATGCACAAAAGTTATTTATGTTAGAATTATTGTAAATTTGTTTATCATATTTGTTTTTTAATGTGTGTCAGGCTGGCTGGCTAGCTGGTTGGCTGTCTGGTTGGCTGTCTGGCTGTCTGGTTGGATCACACATGCATTCCAAGGTGTCAATTCTTTCCTTCTACCATGTGGAACTGAGTTCAAACTCAGGTCTTTGGGCTAGGTAATAACAGGTCTTTCCCATTAGGCCATCTTGCTTGCTCCCAAGTTATATATATATATTAGCATGTTAACTAATTTTTTTTACAAAGACATAAGATATATGTATAGGAAATAAAACTTTCAGCCTCAAGGCTCTATAGGCAATATTTTATACTACAAAATAAACTAATGAAATGTTTCTACTTCCAGAATCTCATAGGGTATGTCACATAGTTGTCTAAAATCTCTATATTCTTTTCATTTCTTCCTCTTCTAATGAATATAATATTGGTTCATCTCTAGGCACAAAAAGCAAACAACATCTACCCTTATTTTTTATTCTGAATCTTTACTCAGGGTTTAAATCTTCAGTTATATTTTATATTGAGTACAAAAACCTTTATTTTTCATGTATTAACTTTTTGGTGAGTATCAATGTATACTTAACAGTCAATACTCTAAGGGATTTTTATTTTAACATTTAAAAAGATATTTAAAACTGGAGACAAGAAGAATTAGTTTCAAATAAGGATGGTCAAAGAAAGGGCATTTTCATATTCTATTTGATTTTGAAGGATGAATTGATATGATTAAATCACTTTTGGCAAAGGGATACAACCAAAACAAATGTTCGAGGAACAATACATTTGATACACACAAGTAATAGAAAGTAGAGCAACAAGGGATTTGACTACTGTGCAGAAGTTAGGGAGCCTGGTGAGAATGTTAGGGAGGTAGTGGGAGACATGACTAGCAAGGACAACAAACTACATTAAGAGCCAGACAGCTTTTGGTCCCTTCATGTTGTGGCCTTTATGTGTTTCGTGATTGTTTTTGAAAACAAAGTAATATTCTAAAGCAGTAATTATAAGTGGTAATTAGTGGGATATTTTTAGAGCTAAACAGAGATTAAGAAACATTTTTAATGTAATATTATGTCTGTAGGGTTACCTAGACCAAAGTCCCTACTTAAAGAGTGGGATGATTCCTTTACTTGTTTTTAGACAAAATTCCAATAATGTAGAGAGGACATCATTAACTTTTGAGAATCTGATAAGAGCTGATCTTGGTATATGCTGATCTTTAAGTCTGACCTCATGTGCCACTTCCCTGACTCCTTCCAGCAGTCTATGCTATCTCCAAACAAAGGATGCTTTAGAAAAAGTGTTTGCAAACATCGGGAGGGATTTATCTTAAACAGCAAATACCACAGACTGAAGGGCTGAAACAGCGAATTTTTACTTTTATGGTTCTGCGTGCCAGAGCTCTGAGAAACATGGTGCTAGCCCTGCTGAACCCTTGGTTACCATCTGAAGGAAGCCAATTTCTTGCTGGCGCTACACACAGATGGAGAAGGGTAAGAGTCTGCCGTCCTTCATCCACTTTTAAGGCTAGTAATTCCATTCTGAGACCTGACCTCTTGACCTGACCTCACCTTGGTGTCTTCCAAAGACTCCACCTCCAAATGCTGTCTGTTGATTAACCTCCTCCATCACAAATATTTTGGGAGAGGGAAGATATACCTTATAGTGCAGAGAAACATCTTAAAGCGATGCATTCTTTTCCAAAAATTTCAACATATTTTCCACAGTTTTACAATGATACCTTATAGTAAAATCTGAGTTGCTAAATGGCACCTGCATTTATTTTATGTTATAGGAATAATTAATAATAAAACTAAGAGTAGCACCCTAGTTTCTTAAGTGGCAAGGGTCTTGGGAAATGTATGTTACTAATGACACCTATGTTTATACCATAACTGTATGAAAGTGGGGCAAGTACACTGATTTTCATGGTATACATACCTTAGGACCTATCGTCATGCTGGTTGCACATCCTTCAAGACATAACATTAAGAAATTTTTTTATGTATGATTCTTGATCCTTTTCATCTCTCTGTTTATTCTTACATCACAACTACAGTTTCCTTCCCTCCTGGTTCTTCCCCTCTATCTCCCCTCTTCCCTTCTCCCCGCAATTCCCTCTTCCATTTCTCTTCAGAAAAAGACAGTCCTCTCAATGGATATCAAACAGCCATGACATATCACACTGCAGCAAGACTAGGCACCTCCTCTCCTATTAACCCTACACTAGGCATCTTAATAGGAGGAAAAGACCCCAAAGGCAAGCCACAGAGTCAGAGACAGCCCCTGCCTCCACTGTCAGTAGTCCCAGGATAAGACCAAGCTACACAAACTTTACATCTGTGCCGAGGGCCTAGGTCATTTCCATGCAGGCTTCGTGGTTAATTATATATTTCTGTTGTTGTTATTGGATTTTGTTTTTGTTTTTGTTTTTGTTGTTGTTTTTGAGACAGGGTTTCTCTGTGTAACAGCAATGGCTGTCTTAGAACTCACTTTAGCATCCTTTTTTTACACTTCATAACACAATTAGTTTATTTGTTGAAGACTCTTGATCCATAGTCTTCATTGAGTGGTTTTCCATCCTGAGTCTTTATAATTACATTAAAAAATATAACCAAGCCCTGTCCATAGCTATGTATGTTAGCTGTCTTCATACATTCACTGCTTATCCTATGATAGAAATTGCCCCCATTTTACACACCCTGATAGAGAATCAGAGATCAGAGCATTTACATTCCTGTTCCATCATCCTCAGCAAACAAGTCTGGGACATAATGCTGTAAGACTGAATCTAGCTGACACATTATTATTACTTTTTTGGCACTATGGATAAATAGTTATGAACATACATTATGACCAACATGCATATCCTTACAGAGTCAAACATCTGTAAATAGGAAATTCAAATCTAAATGTTATAGTTTTTGAAATTATTAATAGCAGAACAACATATTTTTTTTTCTTTTTGGCAAAAACTGATCCTAATTTGAAAAATGATGCAACTCTGATTTTCTTGCAAAGGTCATTCCAGGGTTGCAAGCTCCTTCATTGTTAAGAACATCACTTGGAAGCCGATTTTAAAGATATTTTCATGACCCACATGCACCTCTTCAACATCTCTTGTCCAGTAGTGTGCAGCTGGGAGAACCAGTCCACTATGTCATAGGTATCATTAATTTTTAAAAACATACTGACACAAATATATTCTCTGATCCAATGTTGTCCATCATTTTTGCTCCTGTGTCTATACTGAGTTCATTTAATCATCCACACATGTATCTTCTTGGGTAAAAGTTCTCTCATCCATTCTTATGATAAACTTTTAAATTCTTTTTGGCTCAGTTCCAGCCACTACAAAAAAGAAAACTTTAAAAACCTTACTTCTGTCTACCAAAATAGTTCCCCAAAGTATCTCTCAATGTAAGATTTCTACATAGTATGATTTATAGTGTAGATGTGAGCTTTCCTGTGGGACCAATTTCATTTATGTTTCTGTAGGATACATGAAATTTGTTCCAGCAACTAAGTCACACAGTAGATTCAAAGTATCCTAACATCTTCAGTGCTTAGAACCTACAAGCTTTGTTTCCTTCTGTTCTTAACCTTAATTTACACCTTTGTGTTTCTCTCAGCTGATTTAATTCTGTCAATCTTTCTTTCCAAAGTCAAATTTTGTTTTCTTTTCCCAAAGGTTTAAGTAACATTAAAAATAAATGAATAAATAAATAATCTTATCTAGTAAGAATATTCTTGGAGTTTTAGTGAAAGTTTTAATTTGATGCTCATCATCAATAGCATCTCTGCAGGAGAGTAAGAAATTTACAGAGTCTGCTATTACTTCTGGAGCTAAGAAGTTGCATGATGAACTGTAGAGATGACCTTGCATTCTCCCCATGTTTTCTTCAATTATGATGCAAACAGATACCCAAAAGAACCCTACATACCTTACAGGAGAGATAGTCTTCTTTATTTAATTAAGAAATGAAAAATACTTTAAAGTTTCTTCTCTTAATTCATTTTGCCAAGATTTACATTTCTTTTAAAATGCTAAGACAGTATTCAAAATTTTATTAACATTAGAATACAAGATTAAAGAGCATTCTTACTCAAAATAGAATAATGAGTTACTTAGATTTGCTTAATTCAATTCAATTATTGAGCCAATCCTAACACAGAGAAAGAAGGGCTGTATACTTCTCTCCCCAAAAGTAGCACATATGAATCAAATACAGTGTGAAAGAAAGAATTCCAAGAACTTCAATCAGAAATGCACACTATTGGAGTTAGGTTCCCTATAACTAATTGCATTAAAGAGATTTTTCTACAAACAGTTCCTTTTAAAATGAAAATCCTCCTTATAATAGGTTTGGTTTTTGCACAAGTGTGTGAAACCCCACAAAGAAACTGAAAAAAAAAAAAGTTTAAAGGACTTTTGTTGTTGTTATCTTAAAAAATCCTCACCTAACTAGTTACCCGAATAACAGTAAATATTGGGACTGCTTACTATAAACAATCAACTGTGCATCGAACTTGTCTGATTTTAACATCCATGAAGGCAGGCATCCGTTTACTTTTGCTTTGACTTGATAAAAAGGGTGCATTTGTGAACATCTGATGTTGGAAAGATGACATATTTCCCCGTGGTCCTGGGGCCCTCCTCTTTAGTAGAAGACTGGACACCACCCAGGGCACCCTTGTGGTGGTGTAAAGGTAAAGTGGGTCAGCTCTGCTTGAATAAAATACGACAGAAAATTTTCACTACTGTTAGGAAAAATTTACTTTAGAGTAAGATCTTAGAAGCGAAGAGGAGGAGGGCCGGCATTTCACTATTAAGCTAGAAACAGCGTGCAGTCACTCAGAAAACCTGGATTCCCTCAATTCGTAGACTGGATCTCTCATCCAGAGAAGGTATGTGAAACTTGAGAACTCGTTCCAAAGCAGTCTGTGTCTATAAACACACAAACACATGCACGAAGTACTCAGGAACTACCGTCAAAGGTGCCTGCCTCCTGCCTCTACCACCTCTAAATATGCATCAAATTTGTGATACGGATTAATTCTAATTCCCAACCTGCAAAACAAAAACGGCACTGTCCTTACCAAGGGACTGTTATATTATCTATTTGCCAACATCAATATTTGGATGGAAAGCTTAAAAATATGTTGTTTTTCCAAGAGTCAGACTTTAAAGGGGGGGAAGCACCGATGATGAAACACTAGCAGCAAATGGGTTAACCACTAACATCTTTCTTGTTCAAGAGGCACTTTCAAGTTTCCATTTGGAAGCGAAGAAACGTCTTCGCTCCTTTCGCTCAGAAGAGACAGCCACGTTCAAACAAAGACGTTTCTCTGGTTGCAGGTCCTGTTGCCCACAGTGCTGAATGACACCAGGCTGCTTTTGGAAACCTAGCCTCCACCCCAGATTGTCAATGCGCCTTACCTGTAGCTTCCTGGGGGAGGGTATTCTACCCAGCAGGTGAGCAAGCACCAGGTGTAGTCCACCTCAGCACAAGGGCTGTCTGTGGAACTATAACCAGATTGACCTGGTGGGCTGTGAGGCTGCCATGGCCACCAGGGAGGGCATGGGCTCAGGATCCAAGTTCTCCCAGGGAGGGACCCTGCTTGCAGGCCCACAGGGCTCGCCCAGACGAAAAGACCTTTGTTTACCAGAAACTCTCCTTAGGAAATTCTGCAAGTTAAATCTCACTTATCCAAATTCACACCAGGAATGCTGCAGTGAGGGTCTAAGCAATTTGGAGAGGAGAGTGCTTATTGAGCCTTGATTTTCTCTTAGGTTCTTTATTAATTTTCTAAAGAAGTTGGTACACTCACCTTTTCCTCTCCCTCTAGAAATAAATTCTGGTGTAACAACTGTGTTCTTCTTTTTCTTGCTGTTCGGTTGATGAAGTAGGACACACCGTGGTAAAGAAGTTGTTAGATTTCCAGTAAATCCCATGCCTACCAAACAGCACTAACATCTCAGCTTCATGACCCTGTCTTCTGGTGTGGAGTCACAGGGTGCAGGGATGGAGGGCCCAGTAGGTGAGGGATTTACACAGGAGAAAGTTTCTCTCTCTTTGAACCTGCCTTGATTTCACCTATCTAACTTACCCTGTTTGACTTGTTTTAATAACCATGGACTTTACACTTAACATAGTTTAATTCTACTGCAAAGGAGAAACATCTGTCAGTTGAGCAAAATCTGTACTGTGATTTCTTCTTTAAAAAGGCTTCACATGAAAGGATAAAAAGCTTATAGTATATAGACCAATAACTTCATGAAAACAAGAATGCCTTTAAGACACACCCCAGAAATCAATAAGAAAAAAAACAAAACTCAAAAATATACTGAATAGAAGTTTAAACAAATTGTTCACCAAATATGATACTGGGAAGTATGTTCTAAATGATTAATAATTTACTAGGGCAATTAGGGTTTAAGAATTGAAGTCAGTTGAGTTTATTCACCATTTAAAGGTACAGATGTCATGTGAAAAGTCCATCAATCCATTCTTATGTTCTGTTCAGAACATTTTTGAAAAATTAACACAATTTAAAAGAGAAATGGAGTTATCCCTATTACCTCCAGATACCTATTATATTTTATATAATAAGATATTATTTAGCTACTCTTTATATATTCACAATGAAACACTTTTTAATGAATATAAAAACATGCCTCTAATATTATAAGTTGCTAAATAAGTCAGAAATAGTAAAAATAAACTCAAAATATACTGTATTATGTACTATAATGGATTAAATAATATAGTATATGTACCAAGGTCAACCCATCACCTGATTTTTGTTATAGGTAAGTTGGATCCTGTAGAACCAGAGAACTGTTTTCCAGGGGTTTTTATAAACTTGAGACCTATTTTAAATATCATCTCTCTCTTTCTCCCTTTCCCTCTCCCTCTTTCTTTCTTTCTTTCTTTCTTTCTTTCTTTCTTTCTTCCTTTCTTTCTTTCTTTCTTTTTCTCTCTCCCTTCCTCTCTTCTCCCCCTCCTAGTGTGTGTGTGTGTGTGTGTGTGTGTGTCTGTAAACTACCAAGCTGCTCTGATGCGATATATATTTCTGCGTCATTTGTCTGCAGAACTGTGGGAAGGCTAAAGATGATGCCAGGGAAGGAGCTCAGCAGCAAAGCACACACAAACATGAGGCCATCTGGCTTCCTGCCATGGTACATGACATTCAATTATTTTTGTGCTTTTTCATGAAAGTTTCTCTCTCACCAGCTCCTCCTCCCCTCTCTAGAACATTGCTTTTCTACACTAGGTACACTTTGCCTGATTCAGCATGCATAGATGTCTTCCAACCCCAAGCTTTACATATAAGCCTGAGAGACACTCTCTACAATAAGAAAGTGCTGAAACTAACATATTAAGTTTTATCTTGACATACTATTACCATTTAAATGTGACATTTCATTTAGTGAGTTGGGAAAGAAACTAGAATTGTCCACATGTTGCCTTTTCTACTGCTTTGATATGAGTAGAATTATCTTTCATTTCCAAAATTAAAATTGCATCACATAGGGAAGGGAATCATTCAAAGCAGCTTTAATTTGTGATTTCTTCTTAGTCTCCTCTTCTTCCTCCTCTTTCTCTTTTCTTTATGAACCGAGTCAAATTGCCCTTTCTGATCAATCATCTGAACTTCTAATTAGTTACACCTGAAGGAGTGTCTAAAATAATCATTTTAATAGAATATTCAAATAGTTTAGCTCGTGTTTATTCTGATATTGATTCTATAAATAAAAGACATTAAAGGGAAACCAAATAAAACTTCAAAAACACACAGATCATATTTCTGTATGGGAGTCTGCTAGCTCACCAAAGCAATAAAGTCTGCAAGAACAATGTTAGGTGTGACCTCAGAACAGACTAGCAGCTATATCCACAAAATATTCTCTCCTTGTCTTTAACCATGGAAGGGCACCAGAAGAATGATCTAGTTTACCACAAAACATCTTAATTGCTAGAGGAGAAAATAGCCATGCCTTAACCCAAAGTCTTTTTAATCATCTTCATCTCTTTGCTTTCTTTACTTTTCATGGTCCTCCCTGAAGTGTTACTCAGGTACTGAGACTCACCAAAGACTAGGAAACTTCCAGGGATCTGAAAGAGCTGTAATCCTGATAAGTTCAGAATGTTTTCAGGCTTAAAAAGAAAAATAATGGCCCTCAATCTCTGTTGATATCCCAACTTCAAAATTCAAACGTGAAGGAAGCAGATAAGAGAAAGGTTGCAGAGAGACTTATTAGGTTAAGAGAAAATGAGAGAAGCAAATTTTGAGTTTAGATCACAAATTTTGAATGTGCAGAACTAGAAAAGTGAAATAGGAGCCTGGAAGTAACAGGCTGAGGCTGAAGAAAAAAAAAAGGGGGGGGTCACCTAAATCCAGACTTAGTTAACTTAGTTCTTCCTTCCCACTTGATCCATGACTTTTCATGACTGGAATCAGGAAGAGTTGGGATGTGCAAAAACTAGA
Source organism: Psammomys obesus (assembly GCF_907164565.1). Lineage (NCBI taxonomy): Eukaryota > Metazoa > Chordata > Mammalia > Rodentia > Muridae > Psammomys > Psammomys obesus. Next base: position 20,221,298 of record NW_026596091.1, on the reverse strand, counting down.
ACAAACAAATTTTAAAAGTGCATTGGCACCCATGCTGTCTGTGTGCAGAGTGAGAGCTTTTTTCCAAGTGTTTCAGTCTGTCTTCAATGTTGTGTGCCACAAACATCAGGCCGACAGGGAACAGGTGGAATGACCCCCTATTCTATTTCATCTTCTTGTTTGTGACTCCCAGAAACTTTGCAATTATTATTACCTTGATTAGTATTTTTACATTTACTATTAACTCTGTAGTGGCTAGGGTTGTGTCATTACTGTGAACTCCTCAACCTCCCAAAGTCTATTTGGTGCAGCTCTTAGCAGCCAAAGACCCTGCTTCTTGCCCAAAACTGCAGATTATGCATTCGTTATGGGAGTTTACCGTTAACTGTTCCCTCAGTTATGAGCACATGTGGTTACATGTCACAAAACACAAGGGGTTCCTGGTGATAAACCTGAATTTCCAGGAGGTTTCAGGGGTCTGAAGAGGGTTTGTGACACCTTGGACCCCATCGCTTGTAGCACTGCCATCGAGTGCATTTGGGTAATGGGGTGTAAAAGGCTTCCTAGGAAGCAGTTGACCTGGACTAAAGTTTCCTCCTGCTCGGACCTCTATTGCTCTACTGGAGAGCTTGTATCATGTGTCTTTGATTTAAAAGACACCAAATGTTTTTCAGGGAATTTGGGGCTCCTAAAATGCATATTTATAAACAGACTGACATACCCAGGGCACTGCTAAGTTTTAAACTAGGAATTTTCTGAATAGTTCTTCATCTGTAATAGGAGCGCTTGCTCCTATTGTGAATATTTGAAAGGCCCATCAAATGGCTATCCTTTATTAGGGTAAAGCCGACTTTCAGAACATGTAGAGGTAAGATGGATTTAAAAGGGAGAGAGCTGATATTGTGCAAAAATCACCAAGCCAACAAGAAGTTAGTGGCTAACTCTGTGTGCCTCCCCCACGGAACAATCTGACAAAGGGTCCGGAAGTATAGAACATCTCTATCTGGAAGCTAGGTCTTCCAGCAAACCTGGCACTCACACTTCCTGGGCTTTCCCTCCCTACTTACATCCCACTTCAAGGAAGACTGAGCGAGCTTGACGTCTCACCGCTGAAAATGCCTAGCTTGGAGCCCTGTCTTTCTTTCCGCTAGAGCTCAGTACCCTCGGTGCTTTTCTTTGACAGCAGTCTCTTGGAGATTCGTCAGTTGGCTGTTGGTGTTATAGCACTGCTCCGGAGAGAAAGATAGAAAATATAATGGAATCCGTTAAAAGACAGAACAGTGTCAACTCGTGGGATCTGAGGAATTGTCCACGTGAGTCCCTTCTTGAGAGAAGCGTCTTGTTGGACCGAGACCCGGTGAACAAGGTTGTTGCTCCTGGCCGCAGCTCAGGTCCCACCCGATGGCATCTGCCTTTTCGTTGCCAGCCCCGCCTTGGGGCAGTGCTGAGCGCACAGTTTTGGTGTTCACCGGTGCCTGGAATCTTTCTCAAGCTGTGGCCAAGTTGGGCTTCAAAGAAGGTCTCACCTGTGAGGTGTGGGTCAAATGAGGACCCCGGAGAAAATGGAAATTTCCTAACCCTTGCGGATGGACACTCCTCTGAACTGGGCTAGGCTCCCTGCATCCTCCGCAGGGATACCTGAAGTGCCTAAGGCTCTGATGTAATTGCCAAAGTAGCCTGGAGAAAAGTGGTAGCGGCAGGGAAGGACGTCTATGTCAGGACCGGTCAGCTGAGACCTCCCTCGTCCACAATCTATAGAGGAGTTTCACCAAATTTGCGAGCTTGAGTGATGTACTGCAAATGGCTGCTTATGTGTAACCTCGGGCTCTCAGAAGCTGAAGCGGGGCACAAGGCCAACCAGAACGGTTTACAGCTCTAAAGCGCTGCTGCACCCTGCCTAGCATCTCTCCTTCAGCTGGTCGTAAGGTTTTGTGTCCGCGAGTGCAGCTCAGTCGGGAGAAGAGAGCAGCTTCCCCCAACCCTTTCCGAAGGTACCGCCACAACTCTCGAAACCTGCTTTTATTAAAACGCTCTGAAGGCCTTCATTTCCCCACACCACTCTGTGTGGTGAGCCCTCCTGACCTCCACTAAGAAAGGGATTTTCGGAAGCACTTGTCTTTTTGAATTTTGTCTTAAAAAAAAAAAAAGTTCTATTTTTTAAGTCGCGGACCAAGGGCAGAGGCGGAGAAACTGGTTGGTATTGGTAAAGTCAAAGTCTTTCAAAGACTCTTGCTCAACTCCCCCATCCCCATCCGAGGCCACCGCATCCCTGCTGCATCCCACAGCGAACACGGAGGCCAGGGCCTTGCCAGGGCGAGCCCCGCGGCCGCCGCGACGCCAGCCTCGGCCCCGTTGCCACCATCAACCTGGTTAACAGCCGCGGCTGCATCCGGCGTCTTGGGATCAGATTAATGTGGATCTTCCACGTAAACGATTTACGGATGAAATAAAAGCCCCTTTAGAGCAATACTTCCTTTCAAGTTCTTAAGATGCCTCTAAATCTTCCGGGAGTGAGTGGCTGGCGTGGGGGCGGGGTGGACAGCGGGTGTTAGGGGGTACAGTTTGTGTGTGTGTGTGTCAGGGGGGACCTCGGGGCGCAGGGAGTGGAGGGTGAACAGCTCGACGTTCTCACCGGGCTCCTCACCAGGACCAGTTCTCTGCTGAGGCCACTGAGTTTCTGGGTGCAGGGGCCTTGTCTCTCTTGACATTTGCCTGAAATGGAACTGTCTGTGTGAACTAGGCCAGGAATCGCCCTGCCGGGGGTGAGCAGGGGAGCTGGGGGTGGGGGGGGGTGGGGGAGGAGGAGGCCCTGGGGTGGAGTTAGTCCCTGCCTATTTTCATATTCATTAGGGCTGGGAGGATGCCGGAGGAGCCCAGCTGAGTTTCAAGATATAAAAGCAACTTCGGGTGCCCCTTCTTGCAGCCGGGACGTATTAAGAGTCTGGAAGCCGGGCAGCTCCTGGCGTCGCGGGGCTCGCTTCCCCTTCCCTCCTTTCTGACCCTCCCTCCTCCCGCCCACTGCTCCCTCCTCCCTCAGCGCCCTGCAGCCTCCACGCTCCCCGGGAGCCCTCGGACAGCCTTGCAGGGTTATGGAGTTCCTGAGTGAGAAGTTTGCCCTGAAGAGCCCGCCAAGTAAAAACAGCGACTTTTACATGGGCACAGGAGGCGCGTTGGAGCACGTTATGGAGACGCTGGACAATGAGTCCTTTTACGGCAAAGCGACGGCGGGCAAATGCGTGCAGGCCTTCGGGCCGCTGCCGAGGGCTGAGCATCACGTGCGCCTGGACAGGACCTCGCCCTGTCAGGACAGCAGCGGTAAGTCGCCAGGACCGGGCCGGGCTCCAGCCAAAGCCCCATCCTTCCTTATCCCCATTTCCGGGCTGTTGGGCAGGGGCTGTCCATCCTCATCCTCGAAGCGAGAAGGGAAGGTTGCAGTGGAGAAATGAGGACACAGGGTTTCACACTGCTGAGGGGCCCCGGGCACTACGCCCTTTCCTCTGCTTTGGGACTCCCGCAACCCACCGGGGTCGGAGCTAAATCCTGCGCGATTCTATTTCGCTTTCCCGTAGAGTCCACAGCTGGCCGCGGAAGGCTCTGACCAAGACCACAGTGTAGGTGAACAGGGAGCTAAATAGGCAGTAATTGAGTCGAGATAGCGCGCCTCCTCTGTGAACCCACCAGGATGCCAGGGCGCAAGGAGGTGAAATCAATCACTGGACATCATACTGGTCAGGAAAACTAAAATCTTTGAGCTCCTTTTAGGCGTGTGGGGGGAAAAGCAACAAAACCGTTTTAATTGTCCTAGGAGTGAAATTGATGTGCTCCTGTCGCAAATTCTGTGAATTTGCGATTTCTGAGGATTTTTCTTCTTTATTTATTGCCTTTGCAGTGAGCGAAACAAGTTCTTGTTAAATACCAAATCACATTAGCTTTGGGCAAAAGCATTCCCGATGAAAGTGACTCACTTTCGGACTCTGCAATGTCTATTTTTCTTACTCCACACAAAATGCCACCTAAGGAGCCTTTCGGAATGCTTCTGGATAGAATCTCCACCTTTGAATGCCCGAGTATCTCCAAGTCAAAATGTTATCAAAACAAACCATCTATCTTTTTCTATCTCTTAGCCCAGTACAAACCTATCATTTCACATTCCGACAGTTAAAGCAGGTTTATGATTCCAAGAGGACTTTTCCTTATCACAGTGTACACTTCACCCTTAAGCTCTAAGGAGCGGGCTGCTTTAAAAAAAACAAACGAATTAAGTGTGAAATATTTACAACAAGCCACCGCCCCCTATTTTAATGGAGGTTCAAAAACCTGGCAAGACGATCATTCTTTCGCGAGCGCATTTGCTCAATACTTTGTCGACAGATTTTTAAAAATGAATCTTATGGTCTATTCGTTTTATTCAAAGCGGATGGTGACTTGGCTCGTACGGTTACAAAAGAAAATGCACATAATAAAGAAAATTATCGTTTAAGCGGATTCAATCGTTTATTTGGAAAGACTGGAACAGCTAATTTTACATACAAGATATTTCTGGCTTCCTGGCTACATTTCGGAGGCCGCATCTGTGTTTTCGGCGTTCTTAGATGCATGCATGAAGTTATTTGAACTGACAGGATTTTTACAAATGGTTCTGTAGTGCCTGCGTTGACTGCTAGATAAACTCCACCGTGTTTTAAATTGTCAGGAAAAGGGAGAGAGAAACGGTGATTGATTTGGAGTGCTTCATTAACTTTTAAATGATCATCTCATTGTTTGGAAGCGTTTTCACGGGGAAATATTTAATGAAATGGACACGGACGGTTACCGGCAACATTTGAGAAAAAGCCCGTCTTTCTCTAGACCTGCCCCCAGCGTCTCTGCGGCTTCCCCTCCCCCTCTCTAATTACCGCACTTCCCGGTTTAACTCTTGTCTGCTAAGACAAAACCTTATTGTTCATCATTCATAGTCCCAATTTTAAATTACATCTTCCTTTGCGTAAAATCAGTGTGCAGTGTGAGTTATATAGACAATAACTTCGATGTATTCCTAGGAACAAGAAATGGTTCTTCAGACCGTTTTGAAGAATCGCACCCCACATCCCAACCGTCCCCCTTTTAAAGAAGCAAATGAAAAAAGAGTATGATCAATCTTCGGAAAGTAGTGTTCTAGTTGGAATGCCTTTGTTTTCCTTACAAAATAACAATAACTACACACACACAAAGGAAAAACCCACATAAATTGTTACCTCTTTCCTTATGTTCATTGTGTCTGTAAATTTTAGTGATATAATTTGTTTCTTGTCATATTGCAAGCATGAACTCCGATTTCAAGAAAATGACTGAAATCGAAACAACTACTGACGGAATGACACATGCCGTTTTATATCTTAGTTTATTTATTTATTATTTATTTACTTTTGTGATTAGCATTTCTGAGCTTTCCTACGGAAAACAATAAAACTTTCTGTCCTAAGTATATACTAGTTAAAGACAAGTATTGAAGTATTCATGGGATATAAGGTGTTTTTAATGTAAAGAAGTTTACTTAAATCTTTCTATAAAAAAGTACTTTCAGAACTTGCTAAGAATTTTTAAAAGTTAGTAGATCACCTTCTGAAGGGAATATACATTTAGACACAAGTAACTCAATGAGTTCAAACTTGAGAAATGTAATGAAAGTCATACCCCATTGAATTCTTTCTCATGAGGGTCTGGAGATAGATTTAACATTGGTAGTAGGTATTATTTAAGCCTGAAATATGGTATTTAAAAACCAGAAGTAGTTTAATTTTGTCATATGTAAAATGAAAGTATATGCTCTAAGTTTTGTACATACACATCTCAGAAGTCATGGTTTTTCAGATTTCTTTCTTATTTTTTAGTCTGGAGCAAATTTTCACTTGACTATTTTAATTTGATTATAAATTATATGCACAAACAGTACATTAGCCATATAAAATAGATCTGTGGACTTTGGCCCTCCTTGGGCCCATGTACACATTTAAAACTCTTTTTAAGCCTGATCCACAGTGAATTAATAATTATGCATCGCACATCATGTGATGATAGAATTAATACAAAGTAAATCATTAGCAGACCTATTTCTTGATGTTCTAAATTATTTCGCACTAATCATTTCATGTAAGTGTGTTCCACCATCCTGAGTACTGCTGTTTTCCCCTCTGAGCACAGTGAACTACGGGGTCACGAAAGTGGAAGGACAGCCCCTTCACACGGATCTGAATCGAGCAATGGAGAGCTGCAACAGTCTCAGGATGTCGCCAGGGAAAGGGATGCCAGAGAAGGGCGAACTGGATGAACTTGGGGACAAATGTGACAGCAATGTGTCCAGCAGCAAAAAGAGGAGACACCGAACTACATTCACCAGTTTGCAGCTGGAGGAACTGGAGAAGGTCTTCCAAAAGACCCATTACCCGGATGTATATGTCAGAGAACAACTTGCGCTGAGAACGGAGCTCACAGAGGCCAGGGTCCAGGTAGGCACCAAAGGCTGGAGGCTTTTCAGGGAGGGGTAATATTAGAATATTTGAAAACTTGTATTTTGTCAAAAGGAAGAAGCATTCCCAGCTAAGACTTGTGTCAAAGTAACTTGTGAGCAAATTGGCCCATTAAAAATTTCTTCATAATTGCAAAAAGTTTTGGCCGCTCACTAAGCATAGGGACAAGAATTGTTTCAGAAGCTTAATAATGAAATAATTAAAAAGAACAGAAAATGGTCGCATATCTCTGGTTAAAAAAAATAACTTTAAAGGGTGAAGAACAAATTTCATTGTAATCTTTAATTAATAAATAAAAATATTTCTTTTTATTTTTCAACGATTGGAATTTTATTTCTTAGCGTATATGTGAGTTATTTGCAAATTATTTATATACCATTCCACAAATCTATAGCTTTATTACAGTCGGAATTATTATAATAAAAAAATTAAATGATATCACAAACTCAAACCAAACTCTTAATAGTTATGTATACCATAAGTTATTTTCACTAATAAAATTTAAGGTATAATAAAACGACATAAAAACTTTCAGAGATTTTTTTTAGCTACAACCATTTCAACACATACCATTAAATTTTAGTTTTAAAGCTATAGGTAATTACACAGACTTTTTCAGAGTAAATGTTAATAATGCAGTTTAAGTAATTTTGTATATACTTGATTATTTTATAAACAGCTTAGTCAAATGATTAAGGCAGCAATTTCAACAGATCTAATTTCTTTTTTTTTAAGCTAAAAAAATAATATGGATAAAATGATATTTGCTTCTCAGCAGTACTTGATTGTGGATAGAACTGATATTTTTAAATCACACTTTATTAGTTGTCAGGTAATTAAGCGTAAACATGAAAGACAACAATACTTCAAAAGAAAGGCCTTTTTTCTTTTCATATACTTCCATTGCTTTAAGTAGGAAATTACTAAATTTCCTCTTTTATAAACTACTTTAATAGAAAGATGAGTAAATTGTGTGTGTGTGTTATTTGTTTTCTTTTGTTAATAGTTAGTTTGTGTATGGTCCATTTGTCATTTCTGACCACATGTGGTGATATGCTAGGACAGGTAGCAGGCTATGACTGACTTTCTTGAAGCAGATGATAATTTCATCATAGTTCAAAAAAAAAAAAATAAGACATAGAAGGTTTGCACCAACGAAGAACGTTAGAAATGTCCAGTATTAACACCAGGCCTGCATGTGTTCTCTGATCTGTGTCCATTATTTAAATTAGTTATACTCGTAACCACAGAAAAATGTTTACATGCAGAGTGATCAGCTGTTCGCTGCATGCTTCCCCTTCAGTACAGATTCCTATCTGTGTGAGGGCGCACAGAGGGAACCAACCTGACCCATGTCAACTCAGGTTGTTCTCTTTCATGCATTTTACAGGAGGGGAAAAATCAACACCCATTTTAAAGAGACTTATGACTTCCAGAATATTCTTCGTGAGTCTCTGTATAGAGCACAGGAAAATGTGTGCTCTTATTTTGTCGGCCCCAGCCCTGGAAACTATGGGCACTATTTCATACTATCAATGTAACCTCAGAATGATAGCAGATAATTTCTTAAAGTCTTGCTTTAACTTCAAGAAACTCTTCAAAGAATAATATTAAAATTGCAGCATATATATAGGCCTTGAACTGGATATTAATAGGTATTGGAAGCTGTGAAGGTATAAAATGTACAAAATTAAAATTTATTATTAAAAATATACATAAATTTCAAGTAAAGCTTAATGAAAGGATTTCTGAAATTTGTATTTATTTATAATTGATTTCTAACTTCTTTCTAATCCATTTAGGATCTAAATATAGTTGCTTGAAGAAGATTGAACCATTCCTGAATACTGTCTACGGGTGTTTACTCAAACATATTGAAGCTTTCATTTTAAATATAATTTTCTGTTTCTCCTTTTAAAATGTTGCATTATTAGAATAAAAAATTTCAAGAGTGAGAAAGGAAGACTAAAGATTCTTCTTAGGGATAGAGTTCTTTGAAGCAAGATTTCTAAGATATAATTAGAAAAATCATGAAAGACAGTTTAATGAACTGGGAGAGGAATGCTAACTCACAGGCATTTATGACACTTAGCTCCATCTGCTCCTCTTATTTTGCTATCTATAAGTGTTTGTAATTGTATGTAATAAATGCAGTTATGTGTTTTAAAACCACAGTTTAACTTAACGTGAATGCCCAACTATCAGCTCTATGATAGATATGCAATCATAACTTCCTATTTCTAAATAATCAAGGTGTAACTGCTGCCGGTCACTTTAGATAAAATATCAACTTTTAAATTGTATACGGTCATTTAAGTATAACTGTATCTCAGAAGAGTATTCAGTTTATGGCCATTTTTTAACAGTCTGTTGATAGACAAAGATAACTGTGTTATGCATGTGCTGGAGGAAAACGTGGCATAAGATTGTCTCCCAGGCTCTCTGCAGTGACTTAGAGGATGAATTACGAGACAACAAGGATGATAATAGTCACAAATTTTTCTACAAATGAAAGCACAGACATACATATACATAAATGAACGTTTTTGAAGTCTGGTTCTTTCTATTAATTTAAGTGGCTTCGTGTATGTACCATCGTCTCGGAATACGAGAGAAAGTGAAACGTGGATGTAGTCCTGATGTAAAGAATTTTCTTAACTGTTAATTGTTATTAGCTTGTTTTTTTTATTTTTTTATTTCTGGCTTGAAAAATTGAACATCGACTTTGCTTTCCATAATGTTCTTCAGCTAAAATTATACTCTTTTAAAAAATAACACTAGGTTTGGTTTCAAAATCGAAGGGCCAAGTGGAGAAAAAGAGAACGTTATGGCCAAATACAGCAAGCTAAAAGCCATTTTGCGGCCACCTATGACATATCAGTTTTGCCAAGGACTGACAGCTACCCACAGGTATGGTCAATGACAGAGATTGCTTAAGGGCAGTGGGTGTGGCTTGACTCAGAGGGTGAGCTTGGCATTTATTACAGCTGCTAGAATAGTCAGGAGTGAAAATCTAACCTCCAGAAAACGTTTTCCATGTTTAACAAAATTTTAATTTACTAAAGTATTTATTTATTTTTATTTTTTTTCTTTCAGAGTCAGTAACTGAAAAATATTCAAGGGTCTGTGCCTTTTGGGTTTGTTATACATTGCCAATAAGAGAAAAAAAATGGAAAAGATAGCATTTAATGATACATTCTTACTTTTCCTGTGTATTTCAATTATCCAGGCTAATTTTCTTCATTATTTTGTTTAAATGTGTTGCCTGTCGTAAAATCTCTGCAGCCATAGTTTTGCACATCATGCATAATACTGATGTTAAATGTGGCCTTTTAGTCCTTGACTCTATTTAAAAACCTTATTCTTTTGCCAATCTATTGTTTTCAAATTTGATATCGCTCATTGTTTCAAGAGCACATTTAGTACTGTATCATCTATAAACATAGTTTAAAAATTCATCATGCATAAGAATTTTTTCATAATGGCATTTTCTAACTGCTTCTCCAAAGCATTCATATTCTGTTTTCTCTTTTTTTCGTTTTAATCAATACTGTTTGCTTTATTTTTATAGTTTGTGATATGTGTGCATGTGCTTTATCATCTTATAATCTATCATATTATATTTTCTTAATATGGAATAATGATACGCAGAACTGCATTGTTGATGCTAGATAAGGGACATGGGAATTGTCTGGATTGATTTATTCCTTCTTACTTACCGATACAAGCTTTGTAAGACACTTCTATGGAAACACATATGAAATGTATTCTAGATAAATACCTTGATGTTTCAGTAACAAGATCATCTCAGTTCCAAATGTGAGACTAGTTATTCTATTGAACTGTAAATTCACACCCTTTTTGTAAATCCAGCCCTCTAATGGTGTTCTTTCCGTTCTTTTGTTTTTAAAATTCTTTTTGAAAACGATTTGGAGAAACTTTTTGCTTCCATACACTTACATTTATTGTATAATTTTGTATATTAAAAAAGAGTGTTGGATAGTGCCTAGTTCAGATCCCTCATTTTAACACACAGGAAAAACAAGCCCAGTTGTGTTAAAGAATTGGCCCATGAACACATCAATGGTGTCTTACAGGGCATGCAATAAGCAATTGGCTCAGCCTTTCTCCAGCAGGTTTCAAGAGGTCAGTATTATGGAAATGATTTGAATCATTGCCACATGCTTCTAGAAGTATATCTTGTGTCCTATAAAATTTATCTGAGGGCAGTTAACATATTCCTACCTGGTTAAAAGTATGGCTGTCTTCTGCCTACTCACTGTCACAGAGCTAGTAAAATTTCATTCACCTCATATCTTTTGCTGACTTAGTAGAACTCAGAACAAAATGTTAGGAAGATGTTTCCCCTTTAGACTGCAAGCTCCATAGGAAGAGAAATTGGTGTGCTTTACGCTTACACACTGTCCAGGCCACGTCCTAAGAAGGTTACGTAGTAATGTATTTAACCAAAACGACAGCCTTATATAATGAACATTAATTTTCTCCAGTTCTTGCACGGAGGACATGAGGCACAGGAACAGGAGGTATACATTTACTTCCACTTGGGATAAAGACAGATTTGAGCAGAGTTCATTTTGTCTCACTTTCACAAGATCCTTTTGAAACATGATTTAAAATTTTATTAGAATTTCAGACACGAATACTATATAAAATATCCTTCCCCCTTCCTCCTCCTGCAATTCATTTCAACTACTCATCTTCTTCTTTAGTTATTATTGTTGCGTTTATTCTCTCTCTCCCCCCCCCACACACACATAAACACACACATAAATACACAGCCTGTTGAGATAATTTTGTTTTGTTTGTGTATATAGTGGTTCAAGGCTGACCTTAACTCATACAATAGAGTGCCTTTCCAGGTGAATAAACTGAAGGCTGAATTATCAGCTACGTAATTATAAAGGAGCCTATACCATGGTTTCCATTGTTAGAATCTGCAGTTTGCTTCAAGGGAGTAGAGAATGTACCCCCCAAGTCAGCAAAATAATAAACAAGTGAGACAGTGTGTCTAACTGCAGACTTTGAAAGAGAAGAATACAAGTCATGAACTGTTTTCAAGTAGAATTCAAGCAGTTGTACTTTGTAAGTTTTCTTCGTAATTTTTGATTACTATTGCTTGTCTTCGTCTCTTTGCCTTTGGACCCTGTTTGCATTTTTTTTAATTTATGTTGTCGGCTGCTGGTTACCTTACTTTTGACTTCTTTTTCTCATTTGCTGTTTTGTAAAACATTCTGAATAGGGCCTGGCACCAATTAAAATCTTTGCGAGGCCCTGAAACACTGACTAGTCATCCTCTTAGCTAGTATTATTTGCTATTGACTTACTTCACTCAAAGCTTTGGACATAAGTTAACACAATGTGGTAGCCTCATGGCTAAGACAGGAAGAAAATATTGTATGCCCAGGTGGACATTGGATAGTTATTTTCTTCCAAAAATTATTGGAATTTTATACTTATTTTTTTTTAAACTTGCATGTCATTTGAATAAACTGGCTGTACTAAAGTATTGTAATACAGAGGATTTTTGTTGAATTTGTTTTGACTATGAAATTAATGCCTATAAAATGAACACTGTGACATCCTCTACATCCTCTCACACTATTTTATATTATTGGTTTTTAATTACTTTTTTGTCAAGAATTCTGAAATCAAGCATATGTCACAGCAAGTTCTGGGAAAAACCAGAATAGAATTCTCCTTTAACTTAAAAATATAGAGTAGACTGTTTTTAGTTTCTTTGAGAAAAAAATTATGTCAAGGTTAGGTCTCCCAAGCTTCAGCCTAAAGGAAATGTTTTCTATCATGCAGCTTGAAAATAGAAACATATAACAGGAGAAATAGGCACTGAAATAGAAGCCAACAACTCAGTGCAATAAGACATTGAATTTGGTACTGTTACTAATTACAGGAAAAAATTATTAACTACAGAAAAGTTAAAAACTGGAAAATGTTTGAAGCATGGCAGAAATAAAGAATTAACCATTTGGCAGGGAAGCAAAAGCATACACAGAAATACAGGAACAACAGAAAGAGTTTAAAATATAGTCTTTTGAAGTATGGAAAATCACTGTATGTAGCAGAGAGGTGTCTATAGAGGACATAAATAGTAATTAATGCTTGCAACATGCTTTAAATGCTTATTTCAGCTGGTTTTCATTACTTTGTGGTAAAAGCATCCCTCCAGAAAGATCAGTAAAAGTGAACAACCCAGGTGTTATTTTAACCCAGTCATTACGCTTCTTTCTTATAGTCACTTGAATCTACATTATCTAAGGTGAGGCATGGAGAGCCAGTTTTGCAATATTATCTTCCAAATTCTTAACATAAGGAAATGTTCAATTTTGACGTTAAAATGTGACTTTCTTTTTTTTTTTTTTGCAAATCAAAAATTGTACCATTTAAAAATTTATAGAAGAGTGACATGAAATATTTCAAAAGCGTTGAAACTTTTTAGACTGTGATAAGTTTTTTTTTTTAATTTCTGCTTTTTTGTAGCAAATGAACAATATGGGCTGTCTAATATCTAGAGTAACATCCATTAAGGCACAAAAAAAATTAAGTGCTGAAAGCAACTTAAACTTAACATGGTGGTTCATACTTAATAATCCCAGCACTCAGCAGCATATGGAAGCCAAGTGAACAAGAGTTCAAGGTCATCTTTAGTTCAGTTTGAAACCAGCCTGGGCTTCAAGAAACCCTGTTCAACAAACCAACCAACCAACCAATCAACCAACCAACCAACCAACCAACCAACCAACCAACCAACCAACCAACCAACCAAC
>NW_026596091.1:20201175-20208000 GCF_907164565.1 Psammomys obesus | reverse complement strand
AACCAACCAACCAACCAACCAACCAACCAACCAACCAACCAACCAACATTCCATCTAACTCACCACTCCACATACATTAAAGCAAGGCATTGTGCCTCATACATCTAATTCAATATTCAGTAGGAAGATATCATAGGATCTCTGTGAGTTCAGGGCTGGAGAGCTGGCTTAGTAAGAACATGAGACTAATTTCCAAGCACCAGGTCTGAGGATTCACAGCTGCCAGTGATTTGAGTAACTATACTCTCTATTTATTTGAAGCTCAGGGCATGACTGTTTTAATATACTCTCATTGTTTGTGTGAATTCCTCTTGTGTATGAAAATTCCCTTCCCCACCCATGCAGTATTTTCTCTGTTAGCCTCTTCTTTCTTCTATCACAGCCCCTTCAGAGACAGTGAAGTGTATGGCATATAACATCTCCCTGCTGTTTGCAGTGTAATCATTTGAAAATACAATCTAGTTTTCCATCACCTCTGTATCACTGCGGTAGCACGCAAACTGCTGAGTATTAAATAGGTGCAAATTAAGGTACTCATTTACTTCAATATTTTTCATTATTAAATCCAAAATAAATACTAGTAAAGCAGATGTTTTCTACAGTTTATCACAAGCAGTCCTTTTGGTTTAAGCCACGGATCTAGAGTCTTCTCTAATAGGCTGCAGAGATTTTCAGATCCCATTTCATCATATTGACTTTTTTTTTTCTTCAATATTCTTTACTTTTTATCAACAAATATGTTAGCTGCTGGTTTAGGCCTGAAGGATGTAGACAAAGCCCTCTGCTCTGCGTGTAGATTACAAGCTAGGTAATGCTTAGAGTAGGTTGCCCACACATTTCTGCACAGAAACTGGACCCAACTAAATGGTTGGGTTAAAAGGTTTTCATTCCTGGATTTAAATCCTCATTTAGAAAGACAGATGGGATGCGCATTGAACATATGACAGGAGTCTACTGAGCACATCTGCAAGACTCTAACTAGTAGTGTTTTCAAAGCAAAGACTCATGACCAAACCTTTGGCAGAGTACAGGGAATCATAAGAAAGAAGGGGAGTTAGTCTGATGAGGAAAGGATAAGAGCTCCACAAGGACCAAATATATCTGGGCACAGAGTCTTTTCTGAGACTGACATGTAACCAAGGACCATGTATAAATGTAACCTAGAACCTCTGCTCAGATGTAGCCTGTGGTAGCTCAGTAACCAATTGGTTTCCCATAGTGAGGGGAAAAAGGACTATTTCTAACAGGAACTCAATGACTGGCTCTTTGGCCTCCCCACCCCCCAAGGGAGGAGCAGTCCTGTTAGGCCACAGAGGAGAGCTTTGCAGCCAGTCCTGAAGATACCTGATAAAACAGGATCAGATGAATGGGGAGGAGGTCCCCCCTATTAGTGGACTTGGCAAGGGGCACAGTGGAGATGAGGGAGGGAGGGAGGGACTGGGAGGGAATGAGGGATCGGGACACGGCTGGGATACAGAATTAATAAAATGTAACTGATAAGAAAAAAATAAAATTCAAAAAAAAAAAAAACAAAAAGAAGCAAGCAAGTACCTATCAACATTAGATACTCATTTATTTATAACTTAACAAAATTAAAGCATTTTTAGAAATAGTATTTGAAGAAGGAGATATTTTCTCTTCAGGTACACATATTTTTTGCCAACCTTTATTCCTACAAGGATTGCTATTTGCACAGTTAGGCTCCATTTGGCTCACAGAAACATTTACTGTGTGATGAACTAGCTAGGTGCTGTTGGTGATTCACTGGCTTCCTGTTGAGTCATTATTTGCAAACTTACATGTAGTTCTGGGGCTAGTGCAAGGGACATTGGTATGACAGTTGATGCATTTTTCCTTTAACCTGAAGGTTAGACTGATTTTTTAATATAAAAGCCGTTACTTCCTTGCTTTCTTTGGAGCTAGTCCTGGGATGTGAG
Source organism: Psammomys obesus (assembly GCF_907164565.1). NCBI lineage: Eukaryota > Metazoa > Chordata > Mammalia > Rodentia > Muridae > Psammomys > Psammomys obesus. Next base: position 20,206,063 of record NW_026596091.1, on the reverse strand, counting down.
AGGACCATAGGGTTAACATAATGCTTTGCATTTAAACCCTGACTTTACCGCCTAATCACTTTCAGATTTTTGGTAAATGAGTTAACTTCTAGGAACATTTGTCTTCACTTGGAGTATGAGAATAAAAGTTCACATGAAATTTGTGAATGTTGAGCAAAATAGTTTATGCAAAGTCCTCAGGATGGTGCTTTGCACAAAGCAAGCTATTGGTAAATGGCCATGATCCTTATAGCCATTGGTCATCACTATTTATTTTCTAAGTACCGAGCTTCTCTTTTAAAAGTGCAGTAATTTATCTCATCCAATAAGAGTAAAAATACTCTTTAAGAACATAAAAAAGAAAAAAAAATCACATTTTAAAATTACAGTTAGTAGGTTAAATTATGACAACCAAATAAGGTAACTTTAGAAGTTTAGGTACATAAGATTGAAATCACTTTCTCATGAAGAAAATGTTTGCAAAAAGTTTCAGTAAAAGGTTTGAGGTTATTTTGTTTTATTTTTACCACCTAAAATGTGAGTGAGGTTTTATAGAATCCGTGGTGCGAGAAGAATCAGGAAGTCCATTTTGCCAAATGTATACATAATCACATTTTATCACTTATTTTATCCTTTTTCAAAAATTTAAAGTAAATGAAACAAGTATTTCTTAAAATAGTTCATCATAAAGTTATATTTGGTATATTGGGTTGTAGATGTTCTTAGTCTATAAAATAACTCTGGTGTGGTCAGTCCTGGAAGGTAACATCAAGGACAAAAAGCATCCCATCATTAAGTCAATAAATCATATCGATAGTACAGAACTTTCTCTAACTGTAATTTTTAAAATCAGTAAAATACACGGAGGCATATGTTATATGAATTAGTATAGTTTTACACTGGATAAAGCTACTGCTCTAATTTAATGTACAAATATGTAAGCTTTCATAAACATGCATGAGAAATATTTTATGTATGTGTATATATGATTAAATAACACGTTTTATGAGATATTTTACCAACATTCACTATGTCAAAGTGCAGTTGTAGACAGTTATTATTTAAAGGTTTTTCATGTTATTGAAATATATGATTTTTAATTTAAGAGTTTATTTTTTAAATTATGTTAAAATACGTAGGCATAAAGAATAACACTCAGAAATAATGACATTCTTTTAGGTTATGAAAATTTACATTTGTATTTGCACATGCCAAATTGTAATTTAATGTGAATCCCTGGCTCTTTTTCATTGCTTAGCATGAGTAGGCCCCCATTGTTATAATATTGGACTTAACTGATTTTTTTCAGAACTTTTTTTATTATTTTTTATTATTATTAGTTACATTTTATTTATTTATTTTTTAATTGTTTTTTATTAGTTACATTTTATTAACTCTGTATCCCAGCTGTATCCAGAACTTTTTTAAATCTCAAAAAGAAAAAAAAAAACAACAACAGCTAATTGAATACATTACAAGAATACATAAGAAAAACATGAAAGGAAATATTAGCAAGTATATGCAAATAATTTCTTAGGAGAATATAGGAGAGTCCCCTGGAGTAAAAAGCTTGTTTTCTCCATCTACCAGAAGAGATGGATTACAACCTGAATTTTTCTCTCATTGCTATCAACCTTTGTCCTCCTTCTGATTCGCACTTTTGCCTGTGTCATATCTAGTTTAATGAGTGTGTCTTTGTGAAGTGATGTCTCATTATACTTGGCGGCATTAAATTTCTTATGAAACAGTACTTTTGGGTTTTTAGTGATAGGAGAGTTTTCGGGCAGCTTCTTCTTAGGCTTGACAGTTTTATACTGTTATATATGATGGTGATTTTTAAAATAAATCTAGCACACTTCCTACTTCTTTCAAATCCCTGTCTGCATTTCTATGTTGGAATTTTATTTCAAAAGCAAAATGACAATTTATTTTAATACATGATCTTCTAATGAATATATAACATATATAACTTTAGGCTTATCACATTGTATATCTAATAAATACACTTTAAGACTTAAAAAATAAAATTGATTAAAAATCCTAATATTTAATATATAATTTTCAATATTTTAAAATTAAAATTAGAGGCAGTAAGGAGAAACTGAATCTTTGACCTCATTTTTATCTGAATTGGTCTTTTCATTGGCCATTTAACTCAGACTGGACCCTTTAGGCCAATGGAAGCAAACTCATTCCTTAGGACGTCTTTATATTTGCTGGTGACATATTGATGTAGTGACTATAAAAACTAATGGGTAATAAGCCAGCTAGTAGTTTCTGAGAACGTGATAATTAGTATTTTGTCAGCTATACTTTACAGTAGGAGAAATGCTAGTAAAGCAGGAACCAGGTTTTAGAAAATTAAAATGCATTTGTTGAAACTGATAATTTTGTTTTAAAAAAGTCATACATATTTACCAAATTCCATAGTGACAATGTGATAATAAATATAATATATAGTAAAAACAGAAGGTGCATAAAATGATTAATAAATGTAAACGGTTGTTCAAGGGAAAAATCCAAATCAATTTTTGGATTTTATTGTAAAGAAAGCATTGCCCTAAGATCACTGTAAATGCTTCTTGTGAGTTCCAACACTATTTAGCTTTCAAACAGTATTTAATTTAGCTCAGTCAACGAAATGTGCACACAAGATGTAACATTAATGTGAATGTGCATAAGGTGTGTTGTGTGTGTACGTGTGTGACTATGACAAACGTTTGTGGTGGGAGGTCAGGTAATGTTCTCTTTGATGAGGAGAGGTAGGGTAAATTCAATTTATTTTAGAGAAAAAATATTGTTAATTGTTTTAAGACTACTTCAAAACAAAGAGATGTTTGTTACACACATTCGTATTGTTTACACAGAATAGTAACACTTCTACATTGGCATGAAGAATCTAAAATGCTCTCATGAATCTAATTTACAGCAAGCTGCTTTACTAGCAAGATAAAAGCAAAGACAATGCTTCTTTGAAAAGGTTTCAGAAACTATTAAAACATACAAGGAAACATACATTGCAAATATACACCATGTTTAGGATATTAAAATGTGCTTTTCAGCAGGGTTGCAATGAATGTGTCTTCATGGAATTTCCAATATAAAGGAGTTACATAATATTTCAATATTTTTACAATATTTCAATATTTGAAAATTTCAAATCACTATCTCTATATATCCAGAATGAAGATATCTATAAACAATCACACATACACCTCTTCTGCAATGTCTTGAAGAAAAAATGGACATAATTTAGATTCTTTTTACAAAAAAATCAAGCAATACAACTTTCTTCATAATTCTAAGTACACTAGATAAGTATTACGGTTTCTACTTGAGTAGGAAAACATTAAACAGAATGTTAGAACTGAGCAGGGCTTCTAGCCTTGCTAATGGGAACACTTGTTTAAGTTCCTGGACAGTGCTTTGAATACATCCCTAGAAACTCTAAAAACTGTTATGAGGCACATTAAAACATGGGATATTTTTAGGTAATACACTCATTTTAAACAGAACAAAAATTAAAATGTACATGTTGTGTGGAAAACACACACAAGAGAATATTGTATCTGTACAGCCTGTATTAGGCACTTTAAAGATACCTGAATACACAACCGTTTGGTAAATCTTATTTCCATTGTCATGCCTGTGAAATAGTCCCAAAAGAAAGTTGCCCGTTTTAGAAGTAAAATTATTTATTTCTTGCAAAATTCATAAAAATGTGGCGTTTTTATTAATGAGTAGGAGGATGAGATTTCTGTAGGCTTGACCATTGGCAAAGACAGGATGCACAATTTTAGAAGATGCAATCTGTGGATGCTTGCACACACTTTAATAGAATTGTCATATACATGGGGAGGAAGAGAGCTGGCCTGAACGGCAGTAGATTTAACTGTCTTATCACGTATTGCCTTCAAGCAGTTAACCAATTAAAAACAGGTGATTTCCATCAGTGCTGGTAGCCGCACTTCTACTGTGGTTAGATCACACCTGTTTTATAATAAACCCATGGCAGATGCCACGTGTTGATGAAGGTGAAGGTGACTGACATTTCAAGCATATCTATAGAAACACAATCAATGAGACGGTCTAGAATCATGCCATTGGAAGAGTTATTGAAAAGACTAGAGATGATGACCTGAAGGAAAAATAAAAACAAACATGGGAATTTGGTTACAGTTGCCAAATGACATCTTGATCTTTTCATATGTAAGAAAAAAACAATACTGTGTTGATGTCATTTTATGGAACATTATGGGAGAGTGGAATTTGTAAGAAAGCAGTAGAGCTCATAATCACAGGGAATGAATACAATCAAAGCTGCTGAGAATACAATTGCTTTTGGAAGCTGGACTCCAGTAGTGTTCCTAATTTCAGCTGATTTTAAAAACAGCAATGTGTTTGCATGTAAATCACTTGTGCTGTTACTATAGTCTCTTTTATTTATTTTTTAGTATTTATTACAATTTATTCACTTTGTGATACCATGTTCTTAAGGAGTAAGTACCTTTAAGATGCATCTGTGTGGAAGGGAAGGAGGACCTCTCCTATTAGTGGACTGGAGGAGGGGCATGGGAAGAGAAGAGGGAGGGAGGGCAGGATTGGGAGGGGATAAGAGAGGGGACTACAGCTGGGATACAAAGTGACTAAACTGCAGTCCTGCTAGGCCACAGGGGAGGACTTTGCAGCCAGTCCTGAAGATACCTGATAAAACGGTCAGATGAAAGGGGAGGAGGTCTTTCCCAATCCGTGGACTTGGAAAGGGGCAGGGAGGAGATGAGGGAGGGAGGGTTTGGGAGGGAATGAGGGAACAGGATACAGCTGAAATACAGAGTTAATAAATGTAACTAATAAAAAATAATAAAGAAAGAAAGAAAGAAAGAAAGAAAGAAAGAAAGAAAGAAAGAAA
>NW_026596091.1:20181221-20201165 GCF_907164565.1 Psammomys obesus | reverse complement strand
AAAGAAAGAAAGAAAGAAAGAAAGAAAGAAAGAAAGAAAGAAAGAAAGAAAGAAAGTGACTAAACCTAAATAAATAAATAAATAAAATGTAAAGAAAAGATGAATCTGTGATGCAAAATTAGTTTTGATGACAAAAACCTCTTTGTGTAAATATAGACAGCAAGGTAGAGGAATATAAATATGATTTTTGTTATGATTATGCTGTGGTGATTTAGGTTTTCAACCATAAACACATATTAAATACATTAATCTTACTACTTCCTTTTTATCATACCTGCAGAAATAGATCTGTTTAAATTTCACATTCTCAGGAACTTTACAGTTATTCAATATATTTTATGAAGAAGTTATTATTCATTTTTGTAGGCCAGGTATGGAAAATAGTTACAATAAGTAATTATTCGATATGCTATCGGATAATAGAGACCATGAACTACAAAGTTGGGAGTATGCACATATAAATAAACAATTAAAACTTAAAAATAGCCATATTGTTTTATAGTTTTGTTAGATTTCTTCGGGCCATAGTGGTTATTCAGTCTTGGGTCTCTGTTTTTTTAGACTTAACTTCTACAAAGGATAAATAGTAAAACATTCATGTATTTGTATGTTGAAACAAAAGTATTTGTAGTTTATGCTACACCTGGTAATTAACTAAACCCCTTAACTGTCATGTACTAGGAACTGGCCATCCTCATCAAATATATAAAGCCCCAGAGGAAATATTTCAGGAAAAGTAAAATGTCATTTTCTTGGGGTAGTGTATCTTATAATTTTCACCTGAAGTTTTGCTATAGAAACCCTTTAGATCTCAGAAATTATATTTTTAAAATATAACATATTTGGGGTCGGAATGAAAATAGGTAGACTGTATGAAGAAAGAATATATTACAAAAAGTCTCTTTCTATGCATGGGAGGAAATTGTAAATTCTTCAAAATATTTGTATATCCAAGCAAAAGTATTGCTATGAGCAATTTCCTCTATCAATTTGGTCCTCTCAGAAAATATACCATACATATCAGAAACCTTTTTTTTGATATGCTTGTCATAGACATATGTGTGTGTTAAAATGAACTCATTTACACTTAATTATTTTCACTATAGCTTTCAGATTTTTTTTTCAATTTACACATAGATTAATGTTAATTCTTTCCAGAATAAATATTTCTTAATTTAAGTTTATAGATTGTTTATTTGCCTTCACCCACCTTTTTATTTCCTTTGTGTTACCTGCCTGGAAACATATTTCTATGCATGCGCAATATAACAGATCACTATAATAAACTTTAGTGATAGTATATATTAAGCATTAATAAGAGAAGCAAGTTAATGTTTGCTATCCCTCTTCATTTTTAAATAAGCAAACAAGTTTACCTCCCTTTTTTAGATATTGCTGTGGCTTTTGCAATGTTTTACCATGTTTGAGTGAATGTTGAGAGAAGCATGCTGACTACGCTAGAAGAGCTAGTTTAATGGAGCAATGACATGAACAGCCCTGCTGTTGGTTTGAGATATACAGCCCAGAAGTCATTTTGTGTGATGTAAAATGTGTAGAGAGGAGTAAGTCAACAGTAAACCAAAACAGTACTTACGTAAATATGTTAGCATAAGGAACTAACTTTACAACAATGCACAAACAAATATTTTGTTGTTCATGGAAACCCCACAAAAGTGTTAAAATCAGTTGTTTACATTTTCTTTCATATTTTGGAAACACTAAGTTTTGATACACAAAGTAACTTTTCTATCAGTGTGAGTTAGATTTATGAATAGAATTTCTTACTACTAACAGAATGTAAGCTGTCATGGAGTACGTTTCATCTTGAGTTTTGTAATAATACATATGAAGCTGTAGGTAGAAGCCTGGAATATGCAAATTACAAGTCATCTCTATGGGTCAAAATAATTTATGATTACATTTTTTTATATTTTTATTTTATGTTTTTACAATTTATTCGCTTGATATCTCATTTGTAGCCCCCTTCCTCGTCTCCTCCTGGTCCCACTTAAAAACAGAAAGCCAGATATGGTGCAAATACATACGGGTGCAATGTTAAGTTTAAACGTACTATAAACAGGTTGCCAAAAGCAACGCACCTCGAGTGATGGTGCACCCTGGTAACCCCAGGACTCCACTGGCTGCTGCAGAAGGGTTGAGAGCTTGCGCTTGTCTTGGTTGCCTGTCAAGTTACAGGCACATCTAGACTACATAGTTAGTCTCTGTTTCAGACAGAAAAAAAAAAAAAAAAAGAAAGGTCTTATATTTGTTTTTATTTTATTTCCCAAGACTGCATATCTCACTTCCTTGATATTCCAGGTTACAGTCTCCACTCTTCTTTTTCTCTCTCCTCCTATTCGTGATTTTCTATGTATCTCCCAGTTAATTCCTATGGTCTGTTATTATTTATTGTTTTTTAAATAGCTGTCTATTATAATTGAGATATTTTTATTTAAAATTTGCATTTAAAAAATTCTGCTTACCGTTCCTTTTACATGCTACTAACTTTAAAAATTTTATGCTTGATAGTATTATCATGCACTGCATAAGTTATGCTATGTAGCACTCACATGGCACTTTCCTAACATTTACAGTTTTCATTGGTGCTTCCATTATTTGTTAATGGTTTATGCTTTAGAACTATTTTGTTTTTAATGTCACGTATCTGCTTTGAATTCCCTATGTCTTATATAAATAGAAGAATAAATATTTCAAATTTGCATGTTTCATACTCTCAGAGTAATTTATTGAAGGGTAGATACTGGCCACAAGAATCAATGAAAGGGACAATACTTTTTAAATGAATTCAATTAAAATATTTCAGACACAACTGCTTAAAAATGAGCAATAGTTTCCAACATAAACTGCTGTGCTGAGTCCAGTTTCAGAACTCGAAAAAACACAGCTGCATCATTGTGTTTAGAGAGATGAACATTATCTATGTTTTAAGATTCTTCCCTAAATGCATGAATAGAGGCCATAAATCATGATTAAATATCCCATATGCCTCTTAAAATCATGATTATAAAAAGAACATCTAAGAAATTTTCATGGGTTGAGAGTGTTTGCTGTGGTTAGGTATGTGAGTGGTGATGATCTATTATAGTAAAACAAAACAACAACAACAAAAAAGAAAAACCTAAGATTTCTTCTTTTTTGTTTTTTAGTCATTGTTTTGAATGCTTAGAATGAAATTACGGACCTCCTAGTAGGGACAAATAATGAATAGCTAACCCAGCTTTGTAAACTTAAGGAACGTAAGAGTGTAAAAGTGAGAACGTGTGAATGTAACATTTGTTGTTTTATATATTCCAGATTCAGAACAATTTGTGGGCAGGAAATGCAAGTGGTGGTTCTGTGGTTACTTCATGCATGTTGCCACGTGACGCGTCCTCCTGCATGACACCTTATTCTCACTCGCCTCGGACAGATTCCAGTTACACGGGGTTTTCAAACCACCAGAATCAATTCGGCCACGTGCCCCTCAACAATTTTTTCACTGACTCTCTTCTGACTGGGGCTACCAACGGACATGCGTTTGAAACAAAGCCAGAGTTTGAAAGGAGGTCTTCCAGTATCGCCGTTCTGAGAATGAAAGCCAAAGAGCACACCGCCAATATTTCATGGGCCATGTAACATACAGTACTCTTTTATTTTTCTTTTCATAGCAAAGTAAAATATTCTTATTTCTCATATTTAAAGGATACCACAATAAGCTGCTGTGTGTGGAAGGGCTGCAGGTCAAGATATATGGTGAGACCAGCTTACATGAATAGTTGTTTTTATTTAACATTAAAATCTAAGAATGGACCCCTGAAAGACTAAATAGGTTTACCATGCACCAGCCTCCACAAACTCTGTTTTAGTAGTAAGTTTTTTTTTTCTATTGTACAAGTCAATGAAATATGGTCATGCAACTTCTTAAAGGAATAAATGTATTAAACAAATCCTTCTGTGATAGACTGATTTATGCTAGTTCTGTATAACAAGAAATCCCTTGTAAAATGATACCTGATAAACGAGGAAACACCCTGGGGAAAAGCCAATATTGATCCAAGAGGTTTTGAGAGCTAACACTATTTCCCCTTCTTTGGCTCCAAGATACAATGGTCATATACTCTTTTGCAGCCTCAACATTTTTTTAACGTTTCAATGTTTTAGTGAATATCCACTTGGTGGGGGTGTGGAGACACTTTTCTGAACTGATAGGTATTTGCACGAAGTATCTGGGCACAGTTTCTTGCAACCATGTGGCTAAAGGTGACAACTGAAGTGCCCATGTGTGAGTTAAAGCCTAGTCAACTGGACAAGTTTTATAAATGCAACTTTTAAGTGAAGAGGCCGGCATAAAGACTGAGTCTTAGGGATTAAAACCAAGACATTATTAGTTACTGAACTATTGCTTTTATACTAAGTTCATGTTGATTGAATCACATAAATAAATATCTAGCAAATTCAGTATAGCTTTCCAATTAAAGGAGTAATTGAACTTATGTTTGAAGGTGATCAGAGCTTATGTTTGTTTTGAGGGTATATGCATGTTCAAATGCATGCTTGTTTGGTCTTGACACACTATGCTTTAAGTGTTTCTGCTACTGTGCTTCACATAGAGAAGTAAGTTGTCAGGAGGCTCTCCAAAATTTCTAGTTTAAAAAAAGAAGAAGAAAAATACATTGCATCTGGAAAATGGCTAACTTCTTTGATTTACTTCTCCTCCCTTCCCCTGTCACATTCCAAGCTTTTTCAGATGAGTGAAATGTCAGCCCCCTTGAAAGATTCTTAAGTTCATAAAGGCAAAGTCAATTAATTGAAGCAAAGATGACTTCCATGGTTCAGATCAGAGCAGCATCTCTTCTTTGTACTCTGTCAGGATCTTCATGTGGCTCCTGTGGACTTTAGCAGTCTTCTGAGAAGCCCTGATGGGTAGAGAACAGGAGTACGTGAATTTTGGAAATTAAACTCGATAGAAAGTACTTTTATCCACTAAGTATCTTTTGTTAGTGGGAAAATATTTACAGCAATTAGACAGCTTTTGTAATAAAAGTTTAAATCAGGCAGATGATGGAGATGAGTGATGTCCTAAGCAAACATTCCTTGACTTCCTCATGACTCTCTTCTTTATTGCCTTTGTGCCTTCCCTTTTTAGTTCTGCTCCCAAGAAAAACTTGTTCAACTTTGGTCCTGAGAGTTATGCTCAAATGTAGAAGCTTTGGATACAGAATTACTAAAGCAGCTGTGAAACATCTTTCATACTTTAGAAGAGAATGATTTGCTTTAATATTCATGGGGCTCATATGAATTTGTGAACTTAAATTTAAAACTAGGAAATAAAAGATTTGTTTTTAATTAATTAAGTAGTTTGTCTTAACTAATTAATTTCCTTCTTTCATAATTTAGATTATAGAACCTCTTGGGTCATACAGTGTGTGTATATTTGGTATTTTGCTTTTCATATATAATACATGTATTATATATGTATTATTATATATGTATATTATATATACACATATATAATGTATATTATATACATATATAATATATACATGTATATTATATATACATGTATTATATATGAAAAAATATATATATGAAGCAAAACCTATACCAGTTATTAGCTTTTCTTTTTGAAGTTTTAAAAACTATTTTATTGTGTCATTATGTTGGAAGTTTGGGATCTCTCCTTTTGTTTTAATTCAAAATACCTTTATAATTGATGTTTTACAATTGCTATACTGTTATAAGTTTAATATCTTATGTTCATGGACACAAAGTCTGAAATACTATTTGAAGAAATGAAGTATATGGATGATAGAATGATGGGTTTTATCCTTCATTAAGTCAGTCTTCCTGGACAAATCCCTAATGTATATGATATTAACCGTGATACACCTTGTATCAGAAGAGGATGACATGTGTTCATTCTGTAGTGTTAATAAGCTAACAAACTTGCCTTTTGGCTGAATTTTTTATGTATTTTGGTTATCACAATATACAAAAATGAGCCTTGGAATAATAGGTGAGGACAAATCTAAAAACAAAAAAGCTCATTTCCACATTTCCTGGATTTTCATTCCCTTCCTTTCTTTTTTTCTGTCTTTCTTTCTATTTTTCTGAACTGAAATTAAAGCTTCATTCACTGTACTTGTTTTTTACATGCAAATATTGGGCTTATGTACTTAAAAGACAAAGGAGAAAGACTTGGGCTCATTATTGACAGTATGAGTGCTTGAGTGTTTCAGTTTGTCATAGTTCTCAATCTCCTTGACTTTGCTTCCTGCCGCTTAATTCTTTTTGCTTCTACATATTTTTTTCTGCATGGGTGGCTTAACTGTTCATATTCTTTTTTTTTTTTCTAAATATTGTAGTAGGGTTTGAACATCATGACAGAAGTGCATTTCTAGAAAACTTATATAAGGTTCATATTCTTAAGTATGAAATTTCAGAAAAACAGTTTCTGGATTATGATATCTCATTTAGCATGAATGGGAGCTAGTAAATAGTGTTTTATATAATGACTTTAGAGAGTGGAAAAATAAAGTCCCTGCAATCTTTGCCCTTAGTTTCAACAACATATTTCAAGAGAATAAGTAGTTATTAAACTTATGTAATGTTAAAGAAACTCTTGAAATTTGGTCTATAAATTACATGAAAGTATCCTTTTTATTACTTTATCTAACTCTTTATTTTTTTTCCCTAAATGAGCAGAGTGGAGGACCATAGCACTTACTAAAGTTTTTCCAAAGATGATATGTCATTTCTTTTCCCGTCTTCACATTCTCAGGTCTGTAAATACTAAGCCCTTCTTCTGACATCTATAGTACAGAAAACACCTAGAAACTTGTGTTCGTGTAGTGCTGCTTCATGAGTTGATGTGTAGATGCTACAGATTTAGTGTATTGGCACTTAAATAACTCTTCAGGGACAATGAGTGAAAAGTTAAATTATATTTGTATGTATAAGCTGCTTAAATTTTCAAAATTGATGTTACCATAACATTTGTCTTTCAACATTCAATTTAGGTAGAATTTGATATGATAAATAATTCTGTTGAATGTAGCTTTGCTAAAAATAGTTACCCCTTATGTCCCTTAATAATTTGCTAGAAAGATTGGAATGATCTTAATTACTAGTTAAGTTGAATTCTCCTTTCTCTGATTAAAACAGAAACAAAATACTTTTACCACTTAAAATGTAATGTTTCTTTAATCCATCCCTAGCTTGAGAAATTAGGCATTGAAGCCACATGTTTTATTTTTTTATTGCTATTTAATGTTCACATGAATAAGCTAGTCAATTTGCAACAAAAGCAGTTTAATAAAATGGCATATTAAATAATATTTTGTTCTTAGCCTCTAAGTACTTTTTTATATATTTTATGAAAGCCAGGGTGTGACCTCACTGGCGATGATAATGAGAATGAAGACAAGTGAAATTTGGTGCGGGAGACCCCTATTCATATGACAAAATGAAAAACAGAAACTGATTAAATGTGATATTTCCGGATTATAGTGAGCATTAAAACAAGATATGTTTATAATTTAGAACATCTCACTTTTTGTGGGTCTGTCTATCTGTCTGTCTCATATGTGTGCACATACGCAGATGTCAGGGTAAAACTTTGTGTAGTTGTTTTTTTATTTCCAACTACAGATTGGAGTCAGGTCACGCAGCTTTTGTGACAGGTTCACTGCCCCATAGACTAAAAAAAAAATGTTAAGAAGTTTCCTTTGAAGTTAAATACATTGCCATCATTTATCCTGAGAATCTATTGTAAATAAAAATTAGCAAAACTAGAAAATAAAGCTTTGCTAATTTCTTTCTTATACTGAGAACATAGGACAGGGTTGAAGAAAGGTTTTCTAATCATCTCAGCCTTAAAGCAATATCTTGAATAACATAAGCTAAAAGCGCAGTTATAGTGCGCTTTACCAAACCATTCAAAACTTTAATTTTCTAAATATAATGTGCCATCTCTGTTTTCAAACTGCAAACAAATGATATTACTTGAATCTTCAGCACGGTACTGTTTGTAGTATGCTTTGGACTGTGAAACAGTGGTTCTAAATCTGTGGGTCGTGACTCTTTCAAGAGGGCCTCATATCAGAGATCCTGAATATCCGCTATTTACATTATGATTCACAGCAGTAGGAAATCACAGTCGTGAATTAGCAGCAAGGATACTTTTCTGTTTGGAGTCCCCAAAGCATAAGGAACTGTATTGAAGGGTCACAGGGTTAGGAAGGTTGAGAGCCACCACTCTAGAGGATCAGACACAGTATGTATGCATCATTACGTAGTGTGAGCTGAGATTTCTCTTTTCCTGTTTACTTTGATACATGTTTTAAAAATTCACTACACCGATTCAGCACAAGAGCCAGCACTGTTAAAATACAACAGGTTTCCAGTAGAAGGAAAACGGAATCTGTCTACAAGTTGCCAGCACAGTGTAAGGTTTTAAACACTCCACTCATGCCCAAAAGCTCCATGAAGAAAGTTTATAATTTAGACATGAGAGAAGAGAGGGGGGCAAATTTCTACCCGGAAATAGAGTGTAGTATGTAGAGATAGGCAATCAGCTTATAATCACCAGGTCATCCTTCCAGACCCCAAATACTGTTCTATTTTTTTTAAAAGACTAATATATACATATATATGTGTATATACATACATATATTAAACATGTAAGAAAAAATTTAAAGGCTTTAGCAGACTCTTCTAGTTCTATAGCATTAAGAACTGAATCATGGAAGTGTCCTCAGTTTAAGCAAAATTTCCACCACAAGGAGTCTCAGATTATGAAAGTGTAAAATACTCATCTCTCAAGGTATCTTTGCCTAGCACAATGCACTAAAGAGACGAGGACATTTTGAATCAGGCAGGTCCAATGTATACATATGAATAAATGAAAGAGGGGTCAAGATGCAGTAGATGAGGGTCGACATTTGGGGAGCAGGACAAAGTTTTACAGGATGGCATAGTGGAAGTGAGGCCTAAGGAATCTACTTCTACCAAGATGAAGCTTCAAGCGGGTCATTCAATTCGCTGGGGGGATTTTCCCACTAATAATTATAAAGTGTTATAAAGTTTCATACGGACCAAGTATTAGTCATCTTTATTTTGTTATTTCACCTTCATGATTTTGACACAGGATTTAATAAATAAACAAATATTTAGTCAGTATAAAGTTTCTAAATCTAAGAGCTATTTGTTTTATTATCCTATGGGCTTTCCTTAAAGCAACAAAGGAAAAATAATCTAAATATGTGTTTTGAAAATACTTTGTTGAATTCGGAGATGTTTTAAAAAAATTTTTAACAGCTCAAATTTTCCTGTTGTTCACGCAAGGTTAGAATTTTTTCCCCTTAACACCCATTCGCTCTTTTGCTGAGAACTGGATAGAAGAAATGAAGGAGTAAAAAGATAATTACACTATAGCAAGAACTTTTTAAAGTCTTGAAACATGTAACCATGAAACTAATACACATTTTATAGTTTATAGATGACCACAGAGAAGTAACAGTTCTAAGTCTTGTGAGATGACCAGAGATGTACAAGAATGGCTACTTTTTATTCTTTGTTGAAAGAGAAACCAGGCAAAATTTGAAAACCTATGCCCATGTTAAAACACTTCTGATTCTTTATTTCTTTATCTACATCATGATAATATAACTTTTAAGTGACTTTTTTCAGTTATTACAATTATCAATTAGACTAGAATCTACAGATTCAAAACTATTTGTTTTCTTCATTTTTTTAAAAAAAATCTATTATTAAATAAAGCAATGGATATGTGCCAAGTTCATAAATTAAAATATTTGGCACTAGTAATAGAAATTATGAATAAATTCAAGCATTAAAGACTGTATTCAATAAGTAGTTGGTCTATTTGGATAGTTGAAATATGGAAACTTTTATAGCCTGAAAGATAATATACTTTTACTATGATCTAAATATAAAAGAAAACAATAAAAATGAAAACGCAACTACAAAATAGACATCTGAAGAAAGTTGATGGAAAAGTTCAGTAAGAAGCATTCACCCTGGTGTACCCCTTGATCTCAGACCAAGAAAAAGACTGCTAGAGATTCTGAGGTCAATGTGGGGAAAATACTCCCAACTCCAGTGAAGACAGAGAAGAAAGAAAACAGTTATGGATTACCGGCTCTGAGTCTTTAACTCATTGCTTGCCTCTGTTCAGCCAGCATTTGTCTCACTTTATCAAACACTGTGGCCTGAAATTTGTAAATAGAAGCTTAATGGATGAATCTCTGCTTTATCTCCACCTTTCTGTTTCCAGCTGTGAAACTGAGTGATGACTTTAAAATTCTGAGGGCTTTCTCTAGTAGATACGTTTTCTGGTTCAAAGGAAGGAAAGAAGAAGAAAAAATAAAGAAAGGGGAGAAAGAGAGAGAAAGAAGGATTAATTACCTGATGGAAATACCTAATGCAAATTTTGAAGACCTAACAAGAACTAAACATGAAGAGAGAAAAGAAACTAAAATAAATAACAAGAAAAGCTTGTGCCTGGTGTGACTGAGTACCACAGCTTAGCAATTGTGCGAAGGTTTGAAATTGTTCATATCCTATACCTCTTGGCTGGGGGTGAGATCAGTGACAATTTGGAAAGACAGTCAAGGTTCTGGTCCCAGATCATCCCATCTGATCCATCCTGTCTCACCTCTCAGTCCTTGGGGTTCATTTCAACGCAGCAAATATTTATTGAGTGCTTATAGCTGCTGATTTTTCTAAGTCAGAGAAAAATAATGAGATGTTAGTAAAATGTAACACAACTCCAGGAAACCATATGTGTCTAACGAGAGCTATCAGCATCATTGCCACTTACAACCAGAAGTTCACTTTAATTTCATTAATAGCACCAATAATGTACATTGCCTTCAGGTGCAATGATTTCCACACAGGGTCCTGAATTTTATCTGCAAAAAACATCAGTTACAAATTGCAGTTTCCAAGGCCTGACTTACAGGTAAAAGAACACCATTTTCCAGCCTAGCACCACTTAAGCACATACCTAACAGCGCAGCTGAGAAGCAGCATTAGCCATTACATAAACTAATTGGGTTAATTCAGCCCTGGAATTTAGGCAAATAATGTAACTGAGATAAACACAGGGTCACTTATGCTTCTACTTGTACACATTTATCTACACTTCTTATTTATACTGCTAAATGCTTAAAACAACATGAGGCTATAAATTTGCCTTTTCTTTCTGATTCTCTTGGCAGGGTTTCTTACATGCTTAACTTTTAAAGGGTGGAGATCGGTCTCCTCTCAAATAAATAAGAAAGCTGTGGAGGGAAAAAGCTACAGCTCTACGAAGTAGCTCTAACCCATTAAATGCAGGATCATCAGGAGCAAGCACACATCATGCTGAAATATAGAGCTGTTTTCTATCACTTGTTACCATTTGAATGTCTGTCTCTGTAAAGTGAACCCCATCTATCTCCCAGGCTATCAGATGCCCTTTGAATACTCTTCTCTCTGATGTAAGATTTCTCTTCAGAAGTTACTGAGATGAATGATCTCTTGCCACACATAGGAGTGAAAGAAAACATTTCTCTCTCTGCCAGAGCAGATGAGATTCTTCAGGAGGAGAATGGATTTGACCTTGCAAAGTAGACCAAAGTGATTAACAAACGAACACATGCAAGGCAGATTTTCTTCATCCTGATGCTCCAACAGAAGTTGTTTTGTGTTTTGTTTTGTTTTTACACATAAGTCCCTCTGTTATAAAGCACTGGGTCTAATCACATGAAAAGAGTCCAAACATCACAGTAAAAACATCTTTCAATTTAAACCTTTCTGTAGAAGATAATTTGAAAACATAACAAATGATATGGGTTGATGCTTAGCCATCCTATTGACAGCTTAAATTAGTTCACAGTTATTAAAAGAGATCTACGAAACTATTTTCACGAACAAATCTAGAGATCAGCATTAAAAACTATTATAAAATGATTATTGTTTCTAAACCAAGGTAAGTGATTCATCCTCATGTCATTGTATAAATCTCTTTAATGTATTTATTTTTACTTAAGGATTTAGCTTCCATAGCATCTTTCACTCTCCAGTTAGGACATAACTGCTTGTTTAAAAATCTCTTTTTCATTCTTGGACACTATATTGAGCAGAGGTTATACTACTCTTCACGTCTAAGTCCTTGGTGATAGTCATGAAGTCTCCGGCAGAGCACAGTAACACCAAGTGAGCCACTTTTTTTTTTTTTTAACAATTTTAGCATATACATTAGCTAATGCTTTTAGTGTGACATGGTCTTGAGTAAATGTAGCTGATAAGACCTGTAAAGGTTGTTCATCTGCCAATGACCTATACTACGTGGGTCTCACCATTTAATTTGTCTTTCTGACTGAGTATGTAAATAATTAAACATTGTGAACATTAAGAAACATAATAAGGGTGATATTTTCACCCCTAAAATAACCAAGTTCTTTCAAGAAAATCACAATAGGCACAGTTTTTGTTAAAATGCCTGTATATGTTTTTAATTTGTTTTGTTTTTACTTTGCAAAGTCTAGCTTTTCAAAATCAAACAGAAAAATGATAAAAGTGACTAGTAAAATTTGAAATCTAATGCACTGAAAACGCAGAAGCTGAAAATTTATTGCAGAGAAATTAACTCTATCTATTATTTGTTTTAATTTTACCAGTATATGGTACTGCATGGGTGTGGGATTTATTTACACCCACATGATTTGAAGAGTAAGAGAAATATCAGCTGAAATGGTGTGTGTAGCATGCCCTTCATTAGAGCCTGATATTCCAATTAAATTTTACCTCAGAGTTCCAATAGTTCTATGTGACCAAAATACCTTCATGAACACTCATTTGATTTATGAAACTAAGCGCTTATATCTGGTGGGTGCATTGATTGGTTTCGTTCTCTTCTCCAGATGAGAAAACTGAATCAGAGAGGCTGACTCCCTAATTCCATATAACTACCAAGTGGCAAGATTGGGGCAGCTTATTTCCTCTTAATGCACTAATGTGAATGTTATCAATCCAGTCAACATTTAATAGGGTCTGAAACATTGCTACTAGAGGAGCCAAGAAATTCTAGGAGGTGATTATGATGAGTGGAAAAAGTATTCTCAAGAGGATGAGATGAAGGTTAAAAGGAGAACAAAAAGCAAGCCCACAGTAATAAGCATACGAAATAAAACATCATGTAAACAGAGCTACTTGTTCAGAACTTTCTCAATGTAAAGTTATTTTTTGTTGCTGTTCCAAATATATGTGTACTCTTAAAATTGTTCAAGTATGTTCAAGTATGGATATTCAGTCCAGTTTAGGGAAGCTTGCTAACAGCAATAATATACAGACTAAGACATGGTCAGTACCCAGGGAACTATGTCCAGTAACTGTTGCCTCTCTTGTGCTTCAGGTATGTACAATCATATCCTTTTGCTGGAACCCTCTACTACCCCAAGAGTTTTGACTTGGTTTATTCACCATGGCCATAAGTAATCCCATCAAGTTTTCCAGTTTCTTGACCTCTCCATGTCTTCTCTGACACTGCTTTTTTACTTCACTTCCTTCCCTTTTCAGCTTTGACATCACAGTCCATTTTTTATTCTCAGGCTGATATCTTCAAATTCCTGCTGGTTTTCTTTTATCACACCCCTTTCCACCTGGGCTAATGAGCATCTCCACAAAGAACTAAGAAAACTATATAGACTAGTTTTCCACAGAGCATATATTTTAACTTCACTGAGAATGTGGGTCATCAGCCCCAAAGTGACCCTCTACATGCTTGAACTCACTTAGTCATTTTTCTTTCTTGCTTTCACCCATAAACATTGCAGAGTTTGGTCATTCCTCACATCTCTTCATTCCTTACACATTTTATTGCAACTATGCACACACAAAAAGATATTCCCAAGTATCTATTCCAATTTCAGCTGCTATGTCAATGCATAACACTATATCCAATAAATTCAGTTTTTTCTTACATATTTACTTATTTATTTATCTATTTATTTAATTTATTACAGTTTATTTACTTTGTATCCCAGCTATAATCCCCTTCCTCATCCCCTCCAAATCTACCCTCCTTCACTCTTCTCCTCCCATGACCTTCCCTGAGTCCAATGATAGGGGATGTCCTCCTCCCCTTCCAACTGACCCTAGCCTATCAAGTCTCATCAGTACTGGCTGTATTGTCTTACTCAGTGGCCTGGTATGGCTGCTTCCCCTTCTGGAGGAGGTGATCAAAGAGCCACCCACTGAGTTCCTGTCAGAGACAGCCCTTGTTCCCCTTACTTGGGAACCCAGTTGGAGACTGAGCTGCCATGGGCTAAATCTGTGTGGGGGTTCTAGGTTATCTCCATACATGGTTCTTGTAGTTGGAGTATCATTCTCAGAAAAGAAGCTTGTGCCCAGTTTTTTTTTTTCGTTCTATTGTTCTCCTTGTTTGAACTACTGTCCACTCCAGATCTTTCATCTCCCCTTTCTTTCATAAGATTCCCTGCACTCTGCCCAAAGTTTGGCAATGAGTCTCAACATCTGCTTCCATACCCTGCTGGGTAGTCTTTCAGAGGTCCTCTGTGTTAGGTCCTATCTGTTCAGTGTTTTCACCCTCTTCCGATGTCTATCCTATTTGCCTTTCTGAATGAGGATTGATCATCTTACCCAGGTTCCTCCTTCCTGCTTAGCTTCTTTAGGTATATAGATTTTAGTATGTTTGTCATGGGCACAGGGGTCTTTTTTGTATGTCTAATATCTACTTATAAGTATATATCATGTGTGTCTTTCTGTTTCTGGGTTACCTGACTCAGGATGATCTTTTCTAGTTCCTACCATTTTCCTGGAAATTTCATGATTTCCTTGTTTTTAATTGGTGAGCACTATTCCATTGTGTAAATGTACCACAATTTCTGTATCCATTCCTCAGTTGAGGGACATCTGGGTTGTTTCCAGATTAGGGTTATTACGAATAAACTGCTACCAGCATGGTTGAGCAAATGTCCCTGTTGTAGACTTGAGTATATTTTAGATATATGCCTAGTAGTGGTATAGCTGGATGTTGAGGTAACACTATTCCTAATCATCTGAGAAAGCACGAGATCAATTTCCAAAGTGCTTGTACAAGTTTACATTCCCACCAGCAATGGAGGAGGGTACCCCTTTCTCCACATACTCTCCAGCATGTGTTGTCACTTGAGCTTTTGATCTTTCCATTCTGATAGGTGTAAAGTGAAATCTCATGGTTGTTTTGATTTGCATTTCCCTGATGACTAAGGTCGCTGAGCATTTCTTTAAGTGTTTCTCTGCCATTATATTCCTCTATTGAGAATTCTCTGTTTAGTTAGTACCACATTTTTTAAGTTGATTACTTGTTTTGTTGGTTTTTAACTTTTTGAGTTCTTTATATATCCTGGGTATTTGCCCTCTGTTAAATATAGGGTTGGTTAAGATCCTTTTCCAGACTCTAGGCTGTCATTCTCTTCTGATGACAGTTTCCTATGATTTACAGAAGCTTTTTAGTTTCATGAGGTCGCATTTATTGATTGCTGATCTTAGAGTCTGCTGTTGGTGTTCTGTTCAGGAAGTTGTCTCCTGTGCCAATGACTTCTTCGCCACTTTTTCTTCTAACAGGTGTAGCGCATCCTTTTTTATGTTGAGGTCTTTGATCCACTTGGACTTTAGTTTTGTACAGGGTAATGAATATGGATCTATTTGCATTTTTCTACATGTAGACATCCAGTTATACCAGCACCATTTGTTGAAGAATCTATCTTTTTTCCATTGTATGGTTTTGGCTTCTTTGTAAAAAATCAAGTATCCTTTGGTTTGTGAGTTTATTTCCATATCTTCTATTCTATGTCATTGATCCACCATTCTGTTTCTATGTCAGTACCATGCAGTTTTTATTACTATTGGTCTGTAGTACAGCTTAAGATCAGGAATGGAGATACCTCTAGATGATCTGTTGTTGTACAGGATTTTTTTTTTTTAAGCAAATCTGAGTTTTTTAGTTTTCCATATGAAATTAAGAATTGTTTTATAAGTTCTGTAAAAAAATATGTTGTTATTTTGATGGGAATTGCACTGAATCTGATTGCTTTTGGCAGGATGGCAATTTTCACTATGTTAATCCTACCAATCTATGGTCATGAGAGATCTTTCCATCTTCTGATATCTTCTTCAGTTTTTTTTTTTTTCTTCAGAGAACTTGAGTTTTTTTTCAAAGAGGTCTTTCATTTGCTTGGTTAGAGTTGCACCAAGATACTTTATGTTATTAGTGGCTCCTGTGAAGAGTGTAGTTTCACTAAATACTTTCTCAGCCCTATAGAGGAGGGCTACTGGTTTTTTGTTTGTTTGTTTGTTTGTTTGTTTTGAGTTAATTTTTGTATCCAGCCACTTAGCTGAAGGTGTTTGTCAGCTGAAAGAGTTTACTGGTTGAATTTTCATGTATACTATCATATCATCAGCAATGATACTTTCACTTTTTCCTTTCGATTTATTCATTAATCTCCTTTAGTTGCCTTATTGCTCAAGCTAGGACTTCAAGTACTGTGTTGAAGAGATATGGAGAGACTGGGCAGCCTTGCCTTGTCCCTGATTTCAGTGGGGTTGATTTAAGTTTCTCTCTGTTTAGTTTGATGTTTGCTATAGGCTTGCTGTCCATTGTCTTTACCATGTTTAAATATGTTCCTTGTATCCCTGATCTCTCCACAACTTTAAATATGAATGAGTGCTGGATTTTATCAAATGCTTTTTTAGGATCTAATTAATTTTGATAAATGGATTCTATCAAGAAAATTGTCCATTTTACTTAGATTTTCAAATTTTGTGGCATATAGGCTTTTGTAGTAAGACCTTCTGATTGTTTGGATTTCCTCAGTGTCTGTCATTATGTCCCTCTTTTCATTTCTGATTTTGCTGATTAAGATAGTTCCTCTCTGCCTTTTAGTTAGTTTGGCTAACAGTTTGTCTATCTTGTTGATTTTGTCAAAGAACCAGCTTTTGGTTTCATTGATTCTTTGATATGTTTTCTTTGTTTCTAATTAATTGATTTCAACTCCGAGTTTGATCATTTACAATCCTCCTCTTGGGTGTGTCTGGTTCTTTTTTTTTCTAGGGCTTTTAAATGTGCCGTTAAGTTGTTTGTTTGTGATGTCTCAAACTTCTTTCTGGAAGCAGTTAGTGCTATGAACTTTCCTCTTAACACTGCTCTCATTGTGTCCCATAAGTTTAGGTAAATTGTGCCTTCAATTTCATTGAATTTTAGAAGTCTCTAATTTCCGTTTTCATTTCTTCCCTGACCTAGCTGTCATTGAGTGTTGTTTAGTTTCCATGTGTATGTAGGCTTTTTGTTATTTCTGTTATCATTGAGGTCTAGTTTCAGGCCATCGTGGTCTGATGGGATACCAAGGTTTCTTTTGATCTTCTTGTATCTGTTAAGTCTTGTTTTGTGCCTGACTACATGGCACAAAAACCTTTTCAGTTTTTGAAAAGTTTCCATGAGGTGCTGAATAGAAGGTATACTCTTTTGAGTGGGTGAAAATTTCTGTAGACATCTATTAGGTCCATTGGATTTAAGACCTCTGTAAATGTCATTATTTCCCTATTTAGCTTCTGTCTAGATGATAACCTTCGCTATTTGTTCCTTGAGTCTGTACTTCAGACTGGGTCTGTCTGTCTCTGGTGTCTAGAGTATTCTTCCAGAAGATTAGAGGAGTCCTCCGGTTTGAGAATGGATGCTGGTGTTTCACCTGTTGCTAAGGGAGGAAAGTCCCAGGAGCATGTGATCAAGTGTGGGATTATATGTAGTAGTGTGCCTCTAAGGATATGGTGCCAGAGAATGGGGATGTCTGGAAGGATGGAGGGAAAGTACAGGTAGGAGGGCTGACACTGTTTGCGGGCGGGCACAAGGCGAATGTGCAGGTACCCTGAATGCCCACAGGCCTGTTGTATTGTCCTTCGGGTATTCAGTTCTGTCTGGGTTGCATCATCTTGGCTCCAGGAATTGTTTGCTTGGACTCCATTGGTAGACCCATAGAACAGGGGCTTTAATGTTTAGAACGCTGACCAAAGATTCCCTATATTGCCCATAGTAGAAGTGTGGGTGGGAGGGATTTGATGTCTGGCTCTTAGAGTAGAGGCACCCTGGCTCTAGGGCTCTGCATGCACTCACTCAAAGTTGCACTCTCCTGCTCCTGGGTCTATGAGGAAAGCACAGGGGATCCTTCTGTTCTCTGCTCTCAGATTTGGACCAGCAGGGGCAAATGAAAATGTACGAGGTCTGTCCGCTCAGAAGTGTCCTCTGTTTAGATTCCAGGCAGGGAAACTCATACTTGGGGCAACTGCCTCTGCTGTCTCAGTCAAGAAGCATGGAGAATCATGCTTGCAGCAACCACCGCAACCTCTGCAGAGCAATAGGCCCATGCTTGGGGCAAGGGGAAGTGCAGGGGGATCAAATATTTGTCACTCTCAGACTCTGGAGACATCCACTGGTGACCTGGATCCAAACTGTCCCAGCTCATGGGTTGTTCCCTCTTGTTCAGGAAGCCTCAATATGGATAGTCTGGCTTCAGCTGCCCCTCCACTCACCAATTTCAGAGTTTCAGACACTATGCCCCTCAGATAAAGTGAGTGTTGGTCACCAGCATCTTGGATCCCCTGAGTTTATGTTTTTAAATGGCTTTCTTTTACTCTACATTGAGCATGGGAGGAGGTGAATGAGGGATTGGGAGGGAATGAGGGAGAGGGTTACTGCTGGGATACAAAGCTAATAAAATATAATTAATGTTAAAAAATAAAAGAGACAAGGAAGAAAACTCAAAAAGAATCATATTAAAAAATGCTAATCTGCCCTGCAGACTATCAATGTAGATGCTGAAACTTATGGACAACCTTTGGGCAGAGTGCAGGGAATCTTAGGAAAGAAATGGGAAACAGTAAAATCTGGAGAAGACAGGAACTTCACAAGGAGAGCAACAGAACCAAAAAATCTGAGCACAGGGGTCTTTCCTGAGACTGATATTCCAACCAAGGACTATGCATGGAGATAACCTAAGACCCCTGCACGATGTAGCCCATGGCAGTTCAGTATCCAAGTGGGTTCCATTGTAATAGGAACACGGACTGTTTCTGACATGAACTGATTGGCCTGCTCTTTAATTACCTCCCCCTGAGGGGGAAGCAGCATTACCACGCCACAGAAGAAGACAATGCAGCCACTCCTGATAAGACCTAATTGACTAGGATCAGAAGGAAGGAAAAGAAGTCCTCCCCTATCAGTGGACTTAGGGAGGAGCATGCATGCAGAAGGTGTAGGAAGGGAGGGATTGAGACAGGAGGAGGGAGAGAACCACAGGGGGGGATACAAAGTGAATAAAGTGTAATTAATAAACTTGTACAACCACTCTGGAAATCAATCTGGCGCTTTCTCAGACAACTAGGAATAGCGCTTCCTCAAGATCCAGCCATACGACTCCTAGGCATATACCCAAAAGAGGCTCAAGTACACAAAAAGGACATTTGCTCAACCATATTTGTAGCAGCTTTATTTGTAATAGCCAGAAGCTGGAAACAACCCAGATGCCCCTCAACTGAAGAATGGATGCAGAAACTGTGGTACATCTATACAATGGAGTATTACTCAGCAATGAAAAATAAGGAAATCATGAAATTTGCAGGTAAATGGTGGGACCTGGAAAGGATCATCCTGAGTGAGTTGTCCCAGAAGCAAAAAGACACGCATGGTATATACTCACTCATATAAACATACAACATAGAATAAACCCACTAAAATCTGTACATCTAAACAAACTAAGCAAAAGAGAGGACCCTAACTAAAATGTTCAATCCCCATCCTGAAAGGCAAAGAGGATGGACATCAGAAGAAAAAGGAAATAGGAAACAACCTAGGAACCTGCTACAGAGGGCCTCTGAAAGCCAGAA
>NW_026596091.1:20133944-20181211 GCF_907164565.1 Psammomys obesus | reverse complement strand
AGGAAACAACCTAGGAACCTGCTACAGAGGGCCTCTGAAAGCCAGAAGAAGAAAACAGGAAACAACCTAGGAACCTGCCATAGAGGGCCTCTGAAAGCCTCTGCAGTACAGACTGTCAAAGCAGATGCTGAGCCTGATGGCCAACTGATGGGCAGAGTAAATGGAATTTTATGTAAGAAGTGGGAAATAGTAAAAGCTGGAGGGGACGGGAACTCCACAAGCAGAGCAACAGAACAAGATAATTTGAACACAGGGAACTTCCCAGAGACTCATACTCCAACCAAGGACTATTCATGGAGATAACCTAGAACTCCTGCACAGATGTAGCCCATGGCAGTTCAGTGTCCAAGTGGGTTACATAGTAATGGGAAGAGGGACTGCCTCTGACATAATCTGATTGGCCTGCTCTTTGATCACCTCCCCCTGAGGGGGGAGCAGCCTTACCAGGCCATGGTAGAGGACAATGCAGCCAATTTTGATGAGAACTGATAGACTAAGATCAGAAAGGAGAGGAGAACCTCCCCTATCAGTGGAGTTGGGGAGTGGCATGCATGCAGAAAAGGAAGGGAGGGTGGGATCAGGAGGGGAGGAAGGAGGGGCTTATGGGGGAATACAAAATGAATAAAGTGTAATTAATAAAAAATTTTAAGAAAAAGAAAAAAATGCTAAGCTGCTAAGCTAATTGTTATAATAAATGCACAGAGGGCCTGGTACAGAGCTCTCTAAGCCCTGTGATTGCTGCCTAGGCCTCTGTGAGTTCTTAGGAAAAAATAAATAAAAGAAGTCCTATTCTCTTTCTAATTTTAATATGATTCCTGTTTTGCATCCCTTCTTATTTCTTCATAGTTTTCATGGCATTTATTTAAACTTAAATTTATCTTTTCAGCCATTTATGCAGTGTTATTTGTTCAAAGTATCAAAGATACATGTAGAAAAAATCCCCATGTCCAATTACTACTTCTAGATTTGTACTTAGACATCCTAAAAATTATGTTTATGTTTCTTTATTTTTCTTTCTGATCATGTGTTAAACTACAAGTGGGTTTAGAGAACTGTCAACCATAATCACTACTTTTAACATATATTTTCAGGATCTGCAATTTAAATAGAATGGTCATATTCTAGTTTTCTTTTTCCATTCTTCCTTCTTTCCTTCCATTCTTTCTTTCCTTCCTTCTTTTTTTGTTTCTTTCTGTCTTTCTTTCATTTTTATCAACTTTATACTCAGTTGAATTGTGTTCTCCCAAAACATGCTCAAGTCAAACTCCACTATCTATAAATGTGTTCTTATTTAGAAATATGGTCTTTTCAGATAATCAAGTTAGGATAAGGTTATATTAGATTAAGATTGACCCTAATCCAATTATTGATTTCCTTATAAGAACAGAAAAATTAGAATGTGCATAGGAAAAGACTTTCATGGGAAAAGGCACAATGATTGGGGTGCTGAGTCTCCAAACCAAGGCACCCAAAAACTTCTGGCACCCCGAAAAAAGTAGCAGACAACGGTGGAACAGATTTCCTTTCAGAGGCTCTGGAGCTACTGTTTCTATTGAAGAGAACCTCAAACTTCTAGCTTACATGAAACAATATGATCTTGTTCTCCTTCACCCTGTTGCTGGCACATCCACCATCACTGTGGATAGGGAAAGGAATGTGGTAAAAATTCTAAACCTCAATTTGCACACTGATAAGATCCCTCTCTCCAGTGCAAAGCAGGTTCTGTGCTACATATTTTCCTATCATCCTTATCTGCCTCCATCTTTCCCAGTGTTCTGTCTTCCCTTCTTAAGTGTTTGTGATTCGCAGGGCTCTCTGAATGCTGTTTGCAGGAGCCTTTGCTGTGGTACTTATCTCCATGTCCCACGCCGGATCACCCTTGTGAACAGCAGAGGTATGTATCCAATCACTTACAGGTAAAACATAAAACACTTGTTTCTGATGTTTTATGACCTTGCATAATTAGTAGGCTACTAATTAGTAGTCTTTTATTTGGGAGTAATTTGGAGCCTTTATCTTCAAGTTTCAATAGTGCTTTGTGGATTCATTACAAGGTATTTGCCAGGTAAATGTCTTGTAATTTTCCATCTCCTATAACTTGTCTTTTTATTCTCTTGTCAGTCTTTTTCAGAGCCCAGATATTTAATCTTAGTGATTATAATCCAGTTTTGTTTCAAGGATCGGGTAGACAGTGCTGCATTACTGGAAACCAGTGCTTATATTTGTGTGCGTGTCGGGGGGTGGATCTTAGCATTTGTACAGGGTTGTGGGCTACAGGTGTTAGGTCTTCGACACAGTTGTAGTTCATGTTCATGGATAGCACATGGCTAGCATCCAGGACTCTTTTTCTATTGTGTGCAGACTTCTTGTTTCTCCGAAGTGTTTATTTTCATCCTTGCATCACCTTGTCTACCCTGTCAACAGAGTTCACACTGGACATAGTGACACAGGCTTATCATCCTGGAACTCATGAGGTGGAAGCAGGAGGATCAGGTGTTCAAGACCATTCTCAGTTACACCGTAAGCTAGGGTAGCCTGAGCTACAAGAAACCTTGTAAAATTTAGTTGAGTATATTTAATTTCAAACATTTATTTTATTCTGTGTGGTTGTGTGTGTCTAAATGTATGTATGCACATGTGAGTGCTGGTG
Organism: Psammomys obesus; assembly: GCF_907164565.1. Classification (NCBI taxonomy): domain Eukaryota; kingdom Metazoa; phylum Chordata; class Mammalia; order Rodentia; family Muridae; genus Psammomys; species Psammomys obesus. The sequence goes on along the minus strand of NW_026596091.1, from coordinate 20,178,561 downwards.
CAGTTGGCACCCTGTTGCTGGAGATACAGATAGACATGAGCTGCCTGTCATGAGTGCTGCGAAACAAACTCAAGTGCTCTGAAAGGCCAACACACATTATCAACTGCTGAGCCATCTCTCCAGCCCCTCTTCACTGCCTCAGTGTTGAGGACATTAATTATAGCTTATTTTTACATATTTCTGGGCAAACATTTCCTTTCATTATTATATTACTCTGTGTTCTGTTATGAACATATACACACCATTATCTGCATACTTGAATCATCCTCACAGCCAGGGAGCAACCAATCTCACATGTTATAGATTTTTGATGTGTTATTTTTTACTATGCAGAAAATCTTATTTATGTATGAGATAGTAGAAAAATTTGACTTGTAGAAATAGAGCAAAATAGATTCATTTTTTAAATGTTATGTTGTCTGTTATCACACAATTTATCAGGCTCTGAACAACTGGAATTTGAGTCTTAACTTTCAAACATTATAAATGATGCAGTTATTAATACCGTACAATCCTCATTACAATATGTTGATTCAAGCCACCATCATCCCTCAGGAAGTACCTGACATTCAAGGTACTTCGGGAATTCAGTCTGGATATAGTCAGCTTCTTTTTTTTAACTTTTGAAATTTATTTTTTTCATTAATTACAGTTTATTCACTTTGTATCCCAGCTGTAGCCCCCTCCCTCATTCTCTCCCAATCCCATCCTTCCTCCCTCTTCTCCTCCCATGCCCCTCTCCAAGTCCACAGATAGAGGAGGTCCTCCTCCCCTTTCATCTGACGCTAGCCTATCAGGTCTCATCAGAACTGGCTGCATTGTCCTCCTCTGTGGCTTGGTAAGGCTGCTACCCCTTCATTGGGAGGTCAAAGAGCCAGTCACTGAGTTTAAGTCAGAGACAGTCCCTGTTGCTCTTACCAGGGAATCCACTTGGATACTGAGCTGCCATGTGCTACATCTGTGTAGGGGTTCAAAGTTATCTCTATGCATGGTCCTTGGTTGGGATATCAGTCTCAGAAAAGACCCCTCTGCCTAGATTTTTTTGGTTCTTTACTCTTCTTGTGGAGCTCCTGTACCTCCAGGTCTTGCTATCTCCCCCTTCTTTCATAAGATTCCCTGCACTCTGACCAAAGTTTGTCTATGAGTCTTAGCATCTGCTTTGATACACTGCTGGGTAGTCATTCAGAGGACCTCTGTGGTAGTCTTCTGTCCTGTTCCCTATTTTCTCCCTCTTCCGATGTCCATCATGTTTGCCTTTCTGAATGAGGATTGATTATCCTACCCAGGGTCTTTCAGCTGTACAGATTTTAGTATGATTATCCTATATTTTATGCCTAATATCAACTTATAAGTGAGTATATACCATGTGTGTATTTCTGCTTCTGGGATACCGCACTCAGGATGATCTTTTCTATTTCCAACCATTTGCCTGCAAATTTCATGATTTTTTGTTTGTTTGTTTTTAATTGCTGAGTAGTATTCCATTGTGTCAAGGTACCAGAATTTCTATATCCATTCTTGAACTGAGGGACATCTGGGTTGTTTCCAGCTTCTGGCTATTACAAATAAAGCTTTTTAAAACACAAGTCTGCCAAAGTTTGCTCAAGTACACAAAAGGGATATTTGCTCAACCATGTTTATAGCAGCTTTATTTGTAATAGCCAGAACCTGGAAACAACCCAGATGTCCATCAACGGAGGAATGGGTACAGAAATTGTGGTATTTTTACACAATGGAATACTACTCAGCAATCAAAAAGGAGGAAATCATGAAATTTGCAGGCAAATGGTGGGATCTAGAAAAGATCATCCTGAGTGAAATATCCCAGGATGGAGAAATATCCCAGAAGGAGAAAGACAAACACGGTATATACTCACTTATATAGACCTATAAGATATGATAAACATAATGAAATCTACACACCTAAAAAGATAATCAAGAGAGCGGACATGGGGTAAGATCCTCATTTTGAAAGACAGATGGGATGCACATTGAACATTGACAGGAGTCTACTGAGCGCATTTGAAAAACTCTAACTAGCAGTGTTTTCAAAGCAAAGACTCATGACCAAACCTTTGGCAGAGTACAGGGAATCATAGGAAAAAAGGGCAATTAGTCTGATGAGGAAAGGATAGGAGCTCCACAAGGACCAAATATATCTGGGCACAGGGTCTTTTCTGAGACTGACATGCAACCAAGGTCCAGGTATGAATGTAACCTAGAACCTCTGCTCAGATGTAGCCTGTGGTAGCTCAGTAACCAATTGGTTTCCCATTGTGAGGGGAACAAGGACTGTTTCTGACAGGAACTCAATGACTGGCTCTTTGGCCTCCCCACCCCCCAAGAGAGGAGCAGTCCTGTTAGGCCACAGAGGAGAGCTTTGCAGCCAGTCCTGAAGATACCTGATAAAACAGGATCAGATGAATGGGGAGGAGGTCCCCCCTATCAGTGGACTTGGCAAGGGGCACGGTGGAGATGAGGGAGGGAGGGAGGGACTGGGAGGGAAAGAGGGATCGGGATAGGGCTGGGATACAGAGTTAATAAAATGTAACTGATAAGAAAAAAATAAAATTAAAAAAAAAAAACCACAAGTCTGAAATCTCTGAACAAAAAACCATCTCATTGCTCCATTACTTCAAGAGTCTACTTTCTTTATTCTTTATTCTTTATTACAATTTATTCACTTAGTATCCTGGCTGTAGCACCATCCCTTGACTCCTCCAACCTTCCCTCCCTCATCTTCCCCCACGACCTTCCCCAAGTCCACTGATAGTGGTGCTCCTCCTCCCCTTCTATCTGACCCTAGCCTATCAGGTATCTTCAGAATTGTATCATCTTCCTCTGTGACCTGGTAAGGCTGCACCCCACCCCGGTGGGTTGGGGGGAAGGTGATCAAAGAGCCAGCCACTGAGTTCATGTCAGAAACAGCCCCTTCTCCCCTTATTAGAAAACCCACTTGGAGACTGAGCTGTATATTTATAACACCCCCTAATGTCTAAATCCTTGCTTCTGCCATAGTGGTCTGGTTTTCCTGATCTGTAGGAAATATCAGTGCCTAAGTCTGTATCCTTGTGTGAGGGTCTCTTAGACTCTGGGAGTCTCTCATCTCTTTACTAGGCTTTTCCTTCTTTTAAATTTACATTAAAATTAGCCTTTTAGTATGAAGTGGAAAGGATAGGAGCTCTACAAGGACCAACTATAGCTGGGCACAAGGGTCTTTTCTGAGACTGACATTCCACCAAGGACCTTGTATGAATATAACCTAGAACCTCTGCTCGGATGTAGCCTGTGGTAGCTCAGTAACCAATTGGTTTCCCATAGTAGCAGGAACAGGAACTATTTCTGACAGGAACTCAATGACAGGCTCTTTGACCTCCCCACCCCCCCCAAGGGAGGAGCAGTCCTGCTAGGCCACAAAAGAGGACTTTGCAGCCAGTCCTGAAGATACCTGATCAAACAGGTTCAGATAAAAGGGGAGGAGGTGTCGCGCGCGGCCTTTGCCGATAAGGACGACGCAACAACCGAGGATTTCTTCAGCAGCAAGTTTATTGAACAGCTCTTTCTTGCAGATGGTGAAGGACCCAGACCCCGGGTTGTGCTCTGCTTAAATAGCCAGCAGAGAGGCGTGTTCATCTGTAATTGGTGCTCCACACAATACCCAATTAACATGTGATCTCCCATTGGAGGATCACACAATCCTACATTAGCATAAGGCGGCACATGCGCAAATCGCGAAGCAATGCTGACAAGAAGCGCGAAAATGCTGGCAAGAAGAACCAGGAAGCCGGCGCCATCTTGTAATGGCGGGAGCGGCTCCCGACATCTCCCCCTTTTATATATATTAAAGGCCATCTCAATCAGAAAAATAACACACCATGAGGTTACCGATCAGCCTGCTGAGCCAACAGCGTCAGCGATCAAGGAGTTTACACAGTGTAAGAGACCCTCTGCACCTTGAGTCCCGTGCAATGGGAACCTGAGCCCTGGGAGGTGCAGAGGTCTGTCTTGAACAGCATCCTGGTGCAATGGGAACCTGTGCCCGTCAGGAGTGCTAGAAGTCCAGACAGTGTCTCAACGACTGAGCATGTTAAGCCAAACTTGGGGGGATGTCCCCTGTTCCACAGCCAACATAGCCCGCACCATGGCCACATTTTTAAGATGTTGCTGTCTCTTAAAATGGCAGAGCAACCAAAAACAGAGGAACAGCCCCGCGAGCATAGACATGCCAAACATTCCTACACCAATCCATTCTTTAAAATAGGAAAATGCAGAGGACAACCAGTTAAATAATCCTTGAGTGACAGAAACATCTAGGCGAGTGGAATTAATTTGAACAATTGCTAGGCGTAATTTTCTCATTGTCTCATCAAATTCGGCGGACCAATTAGATTGTTGAGACATTGGCAAATATGGTAGCCCTATGGAGTCATTGGTGGTAAAGAGCCGGGGGAAGACTTGTGCATCATACATGACTGGCATTGGTCGTGGGAATGTTGATAGGATCCCCCAGCGGATCTCCTGGGTCTCCACCTCCAGGTTCATCTGCACTCCGCTCAGGATCAGGATCAGGGTTAGGGTCAGGCTCATCTTGCTTCACCACCCGGGTCAATCGCGCCGGAACCCAAATTGGATTTTCTTGGTCCTGTGGGAAAATACACACAGCTCCCCTGGATCTTATAAAAATAGGATCCGGTCCTTTAATGATTATAAGAGCAGAGAGCACAGCTGCTGCCAAGCTTTGATTTGTTACCGGTATTTGTTCATATACTTCAGGTGGGTATAAGGTCTGATTAATTACCCGAGCGTCCTCCCAGATTGGGAACGCGGTTTTAATCCGCTTCCTCTCTTTTTCTGATATCAGGGAAAATTTTATCTCTGCAGATTTGGGTTTTTCAGTGGCTGACTTCCGCATGGAGAACCCGGAAGTGCCAGCATAGGCCACATATGGTGGCGGATCCGGGCGGTAACGCCCTTCCTCATATTTAGCTGCTTCCTCATCCAACTCTGCCTGCTCGTCAGGGTCGAGCCCTGATTCCTCATCAGTTTGTTGATTCTCAGAAGAGCTGTTTTCGCTCTCTGTAGACTCCGGCTCGCTCGATGACGAGGCGGCTTTCTTCTTTTCCTTGCTACCAGTCTGTTTTGGTTTCTTTGACTTCTTAACTAGCTTTCGCGCCTTCAGCGCTTTAGCCTTATCTTCCTTGGTCCCATCCTTAGGGGATTTACCGGTCTTAATTCCCTTTTCTGCTTCGGATAGACTGTCTTGATGGTCCCGTTTCCCACAACTAAGGCACAGACAACACAACAAGACCACAGAAATCATACCTTGCAGAAAAGTACCGCGGTTCTCACGCCACTGACTTTGAATCCTTACTCGACGAGCAGTCGGGGTCCTTCGAAGCGATCCTCCACTCCGGGGTTCGGCGGCTCCCGGGTTTCGGCACCACTTGTTGCGCGCGGCCTTTGCCGATAAGGACGACGCAACAACCGAGGATTTCTTCAGCAGCAAGTTTATTGTACAGCTCTTTCTTGCAGATGGTGAAGGACCCAGACCCCGGGTTGTGCTCTGCTTAAATAGCCAGCAGAGAGGCGTGTTCATCTGTAATTGGTGCTCCACACAATACCCAATTAACATGTGATCTCCCATTGGAGGATCACACAATCCTACATTAGCATAAGGCGGCACATGCACAAATCGCGAAGCAATGCTGACAAGAAGCGCGAAAATGCTGGCAAGAAGAACCAGGAAGCCGGCGCCATCTTGTAATGGCGGGAGCGGCTCCCGACAAGGAGGTCTCTCCCATCAGTGGACTTGGAAAGGGGCAGAGAGTAGATGAAGGAGGGATGGTGGGATTGGGAGGGATTGAGGGAACGGGATACAGCTGGGATACAGAGTTAATAAAATGTAACTAATAATACAAACAAAAATAAAAAATAAAAAGAAATTGTGCCAAGATAGGTTTGGGATACTTACCAACGGAAGGAACAGTTAGAAATACTGCTCTTTAAGTATAGGCTTTATTTATTGTTGGTATGAAATTGCCATAGGGCATTTAGCCAAAACTTTGGATATGAAAGACAGAGAAGTAAATTACAAAAAACTGTGTTAAATATTCTCAAAGATTCACATTTTCAGTATCATTCTCGTTGGCCCTCAAACATCAGCCACTGCAGTCTTCCTTAAGAACAAAGACATATTTTCTAGAAATATGCTCTGGCTTTTAGACATCCAGTACTTGGTGCTCAAAAAGTATTTATTACCTGTTGTTAAATAACTAGTAGAAACAGACAGTTGTAAGCTGCCAAGTGGGTGCTGAGATTTGAACCCTGGTCCTCTAGAAGAGAATCATCTGGAAGAGCCATCAGTGCTTTTAAGCACAAAGCCATTTCTCCATACCTATGGGTGAAACGTCTTTCAGCCCAAACCTTTGCTATTAGGAGTTACCATGTGCTTACTATTTAGATATGCTTTTCACTTTGGTATTTTAATAGTAATTCTTTTGTACATTAATGTTTATGTTCATTGTCTATAATTTTTAAAACCACATAATTTATCTGACAGTTATTTACCACCATTCTATCTTAGTCTACTTTGATGATTATATCAATATAGCAAAATCTGGATGGTTTATAAACAGCAAAAGTTTTCTTCTCAGAGTACATAATTATCAGGAAAACCCAAGATGAAGACATGACAGGGAAGACTCCGTTGGCTGGAAGCAATCTTTTGAGTTCACTGATGGTCCATTTCACCATTTTGGAGGAGAGGAACTCCAGTTTCTTTAGTGCAGGTTAAGGATACCAATCCCATACATTCTACCCTGACCATCATCATCAACTGCCATCTCATCGTGTACTAGGTTTCAATATTTGAACACATTTTTAGCTTCCCTAAGAACAAACATAAATGTCTATATAATTTAGTCGCAGCTTCCTACATATGTAAATTGTCTAGACTGTAGCGAAACACTGAGGTCTTTTTCCTGTCCAGAGGCTGTGACAGCTGAAATAGTAAATATTATCTACCCCAAAAAACATGGATAAAAAAATGCTTCCGATATTTAAACCGCTAGGTCATTATTTGCCTCCCCAGGAATTCAAACTGATACTGAGCTGCTCTCTGAGTTCTTCTGTAATATAAGTAGAATCTGTCCGATTATAAAATGAACAGAGGTCAGGAGAGAGGGCGCAGTGGTTGTGAGTGAATGTGGCTGTCATGGAGAACCTGGGCTCTCGTCCCTGCATCCATCTGTGACTCCAGTGCCAGGACATCCAGTGCCCTCTTTCATCATACATGAGGGAAAACACACATAAAGATAAAATAAGTAAATCTTAAAAGTTATACCTCTGTAGTATATTTTGGGAAATACTAATTCGCCAGACTGATAATGGGTATTCATTAAAGAAAACAAATTGTAATTTTGTTTGTCAGCTAGGAAAAACAATTTGAAAATATTTTTGTGTTCTAGGAATTTCCAAAATCCTTAATATGTTAATGTATATATAAACCTCTGAGGATGTATATTTTTTAAAAAGGTGATTTTTCTAACTTAGTTAAGCAAAACAACAACAACAACAACAAAAATACCAAAAACAAAAACAAAAACACTTTTCATTAGGAAACAGGTAATTTGGGGAATGCTGATAGAGATGGTGAGGTTCTCCTTGGGATACATGTGTGTGTCAAACAGATTTTTGTTGTTAAATGTGGGCCCTTTGGAATGTCTGGCTCAGAAACGTGATTACATAATTTATCTAATAGACCTAGCTTTCCTCAGTCATGTCCATCTGTTTCGAACTACAGTACCAAAAAGTTTCCAAAATAAATGTCCTTGGGATTTAGTATATGTAAAATAAAGTTTGTATTTGACACAGAAAATGGTAAGCCCATGAGGAGTTATGTAAAAATTCTTGGATAGTTATATATAATTCGGATTGCCGAACATTTAGTATTATGGGATTTTAAAACAAGAACTTCAAAGGTAAAATACAATTCTCACTAATGAATAGCACATGTGGTACGGTTGAAGCCCCTGTAGGCAACAGTCAGGGCCAGACTGATGTGTGATCAGAGAATTCGGCCACCTGTGAGCTGCAGTTTGAGTCTCTAAACCACCTATCTGCTTTCCAGGCATGCTTATCCATCCTTTGAATGGCAGTGAGTCCCTCGAAGTGTCAGCACACACACTGTTGATGATGAAAAGTGGCCTTCCCATTTTCTAGTCCCTGGAAGTCTGGCCACTTTAGAATAGCAGCCATTCATTTAAATGCGTATCCCAAGTGCTAAGTAGTAATTGCTTTTTATGAATGACCCTCATTTAACATCTTCGATCAGTTAGAGTGCTCTCTAGAATGTTAAACTTTTGCTTGTATCATTTCGTTTGTCTAGCTTCAAAATGTTTTCAAGTTGATATCCTTTTTACATACACTTACAGACTAGAAAATTAAAGCTTAGAACTCAATACCTTTTATTCAAGAAATACAAAAAATGACTAAATTGGTCTTGAAATAATGTCTCTATGATATGATCTTGCATCATTGTGAAAATCTATTTAGGATGGACTTAAAAATGACACTGTGGTAGTCATCCTTAATCAACCTTTGTTAAAGAAAAATTCCAAGACTCAGAAAATCTGATTAATTTACCAGTTGTGTGGTGGGAATACATACATAAGTTTTATTGTTGGAAAATAAGACCATTAATTCTATGAAAATAACAAAGTCAGCAAAAACATCTAGTGTGAGCTCAGAGCCAACCTGAACATACAGTTTTTTTATATTTATTTATTTTATTGTGTATACAATATTCTGCCTGCAAGTACACCTGAACACCAGAAGAGGGCACAAGATTTCATTATAGATGGTTGTGAGCCACCATGTGGTTGCTAGAAATTGAACTCAGGACCTCTGGAAGAGCAAGCAGTGCTTTTAACCTCTGAGCCATCTCTCTGTCCCATGAACTTAACTATATGGAGATGATACAATGGCAGAACCAAAAATGAATTACAATAAACAAATATTCATGCAAACCTATCATCTTATTCATTTATATATTTGTGTAGTATAATGTACACTTATATTATATATGTATGTAACCATGTATGCTATCGTAGGTATTTTTTCTCTTGGATGTCCTAGATTTATATCCAAGAATATTCCTAGATAATGCTTCTATCTTATCCTTTGAGTCAAAGTCTCACAATTAAACACAGAGCTGGCTGGTTTCCACACTGTCTTCTGGAAATTTGTAGGTGAAGTTGAAATTACAAGTGAGATGGAAAAACCACCCATTTCTCTTGGGTTCTGCCACCTAAACTCTGGTCCTTTTGCTTTCCTGACAAGTGCTTAGACCTCTGAGCCATCTAAAGAAAGACTTTACAGAAAATAATTCTTGCTAAATTATAAGCTATCTGTTTTATAAGATAGGATTTAGTAGAAAATTAGTTTTTCACTGTTGAAATACATTTAGAAATAGACCATCTGAGCTTAGGGTGTCATGAAAGAGCATTTCCCAAAAAAGTAAAATGTACTACAGCCTCTTCCTAAGTCCTTAGTGCTGTTCTGATAGGAGGCTTGAGAAAGAAAAGGGTTTTTTTGGGGGAACTTGGCAACCCCAGAGAGGCATTGCCACAAGGAAACATATTCAGGGCTTCATACCAAGTGCTGCTTAGAGTCTCGTTGCTTAAAAATAAGGCACCAGAATAAACACTATTTCTACTGAAAACAAAATAGATCTACCGTCAAAAATGAGTTTGCTAAATACGGAACAGTCATATATTTAGTATTTCGTCTTATTTGTGTTCTGTAACCAGTCATTACATTTTCTCTATTTTTTTGTACTATAATGATCACTTTGAGCATCTCATAGTTGTTTCTGCAACATCCTGTTGAGTGACTATGTAATGTTATTTGACACCAATAAAATTTGACATTTAGTCTCATCAGTCACTGCTCTTAAGATGATTTGGAATACAGAAACTAGGAATTCTTCATGGTGTTTCTTTAGCTACAAACATTTCCTTTCAAGCAAATTTACCCAGGATGAAATGCTAATTTCACAATTCATAGGGAAAAAAAAGGAAGTAAAAATTTTTATGACCATCAATGTATAACAAAAGGTACTATAAGAAAACTTTTTACCCTAATAAGTACTCTTTAAATCATTTACAAAGGTACTCTGACCCAAATGCAGTGGTGCATGCCTTTAAACTCAACACCCAGGGAGGAAGAGACAGGCGGGTTCCTGCGAGTTCGAGACCAGCCTCATCTATAAAGTGAGTCAAGGACAGCCAAGGCTACACAGAGAAAGAAACCCTCTCTAAAACAAACAAACAAAAAGCAAATAAAAAACAAATAAAAGGAACTCTGGAAAATACCTTCTATTACCATGCTTAGAATATCAGTGAAGAAGCAGGCTGAGTGACTGCAGTCTGTTCACCAGTCACAGGGCTTTAGAGGTGGGAATCAAGCCCAGCTTCCATGTCCTGCAGCCCATGTTTGAAAACCTTAGGGTAAAACACAAGTGCTAGAAAAAGCATACATGGAACCCAGTTCTGACTCAGGTATGACCTTCATTTCTTAATGTCTTGAATCCCCACACTGTAAAAGAAAAAGACATTCTAGCCAGCCCCCAAATTCACAAGAAATATGTTTTATGAATTTCTTTAATTGTTGTCACAAAGTTTTACAGATATGACTACTTGTGCAGTGTCCAAAATGAATTATAAGTGAAAAAAAACCTAGAGAGAATGAATGGTGATTTATGAAAAGAGAGGTAAAAATCATACATATTAATAACTTCTGAAATACACTGGGTTCATTTAGTGATCCCTTGAAATAGAAAAAAATTACTTTTGCAGATTCCGCCTTTGGCAATCACATACTAGACCATAGAACTTGAAACCTAGAAAACTTTTTTGTTTGTTGTTTATTTGCTTTGTTTTAGGTACTTAAATTTAGATAGTTAATATAGAATACTTGCTTTCTTAGAGCAATTTATAACGAATAGTGAGTTAGAAAAAATTTGCTAAGGGCACTTCAGCTTCTTATATCTAAAATATCCGCGTCTGACTGTTTTGGGTGTGACCAAAAGACTTTAGTCTTTGTTTTCAAGTGAACTTTTCCTCTTTGTAACTCCATCTTCCATTTTTATTAACCAGTCAAGCATGTTTTACTTTACACTGAGATAAGGGGATCAGAAACAGCTCCCCACATCTAAGGCGATCTTAATCAGTTGCAAGGGATACATGAGTGGCCTGGTGTGGAAGTTTCCTGCCTCAAGGAGGAAGAGATCTTCTCAGGATTATTACTTTTGATTCTGTTGATAGAGGGAGAAAATTAGGTAATGTAGAGAACAAGGATTTTTTTTCTTTTCTTTCTTTCTTTCTTTCTTTTTTTTTTTTGCCTGTGAACTTTTTGAAAGGACATGAGGTAAGTTGTCATCCCCCTCTTGACCCTCAACTAACCTTTCACTTTTCACATATGTTTTGAAGTGCTGGCTATGTTGATTTCCATGGCTGTCTGGGTACAAGTTTCCAAGAAATGTTCTGCCTCAAAGTCTTTAATCACTATTTAGATCTTTGACTATAAACACTAAAAATGCTCTCCTGGTACACAGAAGACAGCAACAGGAACATGAATACAAAAGTTGCCAACAAGGTGTGCTGACTGGCCCCTCACTCAGGGGACAACTCTGAGGTCTTATTACTGGGATGAGGAAAAGCTGAATAAGGTTAGTGAACATTTGGCAATCAAGAGGTGGTTGTATGAGGAAACACACCACATATGAAGAACTTGTCCTTTGGCCCAGTCCCAGAAAGGCCATTGGGTTTGGGGACACTTACGTCAATGTAGATTTAACTATTATGTGAAAATATTTTTGTTAAGATCACAAAGAATGAACTTCAGAGGAATAAGTGTATAATTAAAGTTATTGGAGACTTCGATGGTAAAAAAAAAAATAAAAAGAGGAAGAAAAAAGAAAGTGAAAGAAAAAAGAAAGAAAAAAATGAAAGAAAGAACTGGAGTGATAAATAATTGGTCCTAGTAGCTTCTTTCACTGAAGACCAATCAAAAAATGTCAATGTGCAATTAATCACAAGAACTCATGCTATGGGCCTCCAATGTCTTAAACATGGGTTTCTCTAAATTTCTCTTTTAGCATCTGGTAAAACAACTTCAGTACTTTCTGCTGGTGTTTTTACTAACAGCGCTTCAGCTCACTGAAAGTCACTACATTTTTAAGAAATAAGGTTAGACAAATGGAATGAAAATCAAGTCCTGCTAACATCCAGGGGAAAGGCTGGCAACCTTCCAGAAACTCTCTTCTAAAGCTCCAGCTTCACATTTTCAGTTTTCATTATCAAGAAGGAAAAGAAAGCAGAGATTCAGGAATGCAGAGAGCCTTTGGGGATTAGCACCTGATCAGACACCTCATGACTGAGCTTCAGAGGCAGAAACCAGGAAAGCCCTCTGCAGAAGGTCTCTGTGTAAGGAGGAGTCAATACAGGAGAACGAAGAGGAAAAAGGAACAGCTTCCATCTGTGATATTAGTGGTATCTGCTTTCAGTACCAGGGCCACTCAAAACACCTCCTTGAAACTGACGTGAATTCTAATGAAATAAACAATCTAATCATGTTGATGAAATGTGGTGCTAGAGATTGCAAATTCAATGCTGCAGAAAACGTGTATCATTTTCTGAGAATTTCATGTGGGCAACTAGCTACATATTGCCGTCTGAATGACAGACAGCAAATATTCAACAAAAATATAGAATTATTGTACTAATTTTTCTAGGCAGCTATGTAGGTCTGAGCCTTGTCCAGGCTGCTTTTCTTGTGTAAGAATGTCTCTTAGAAAGACTATAATTTTTTTCTTTATTTCTTCTCTGACCCAGCTGTCATTTAGTAAAAAGTTGTTCAGTTTCCATGTGTGTGTAGGCTTTTTGCTATTTCTGTTATTGTTGAGGTCCAGCTTTATTCCATGGTGATCAGACAAGATACAAGGGATTATTTCAATCTTCTTGTATCTGTTGAGGCTTGCTTTGTGAGCAACTATATGTTCTATTTTGGAGAAGGTTCCATGAGGTGCTGAGTAGAAGGTAAATTATTTTGTGTTTGGGTGTAAAGTTCTGTAAATGTCTGTTAGGTTCATTTGATTCATGACCTCTGTCAGAGATATTGTTTCTTTGTTTAATTTCTGTTTTGTTGACCTGTCTTTTGTTGAGAGTGGGGTGTTGAAGTCTCCCACGATACAGAGGACTCATATCCAGTATATATAAAGAACTAAAGAAGCTGAAAAGCAGCAAACAAAGTAATCCACTCAAAAAATGGGGAACAGAGCTAAACAGAGAACTCTCTGTAGAGGAATATCGAATGGCAGAGAAGCACTTAAAGAAATGCTCAACCTCGTTAGCTATTAGGGAAATGCAAATCAAAACAACCCTGAGATTTCACCTTACACCCATCAGAATGGCCAAGATGAAAAACTCAAGGGACAACACATGCTGGAGAGGTTGTGGAGAAAGGGGAACCCTCCTCCACTGTTGGTGGGAATGTAAACTTGTACAACCACTCTGGAAATCAATCTGGCGCTTTCTCAGACAACTAGGAATAGTGCTTCCTCAAGATCCAGCCATACCACTCCTAGGCATATATCCAAAAGAGGCTCAAATACACAAAAAGGACATTTGCTCAACCATGTTTGTAGCTGATTTATTTGTAATAGCCAGAAGCTGGAAACAGCCCAGATGCCCCTCAACTGAAGAATGGATGCAGCAATTGTGGTACATCTATACAATGGAGTATTACTCAGCAATGAAAAATAAGGAAATCATGAAATATGCAGGTAAATGGTGGGACCTGGAAAGGATCATCCTGAGTGAGTTGTCCCAGAAGCAAAAAGACACACACGGTATATACTCACTCATATGAACATACAACATAGGATAAACCCACTAAAATCTATGCATCTAAACAAACTAAGCAAAAGAGAGGACCCTAACTAAAACGCTCAATCCCCATCCTGAAAGGCAAAGAGGATGGACATCAGAAGAAGAAAAAAACATGAAACAACCTAGGAACCTGCTACAGAGGGCCTCTGAAAGCCAGAAGAAGAAAACAGGAAACAACCTTGAAACCTGCCATAGAGGGCCTCTGAAAGCCTCTGCAGTACAGACTGTCAAAGCAGATGCTGAGCCTGATGGCCAACTGATGGGCAGAGTAAATGGAATTTTATGTAAGAAGTGGGAAATAGCAAGAGCTGGAGAGGAGAGGAACTGCACAAAGAGAGCAACAAAACAAGAAAATTTGAACACAGGGAACTTCCCAAAGACTCATACTCCAACCAAGGACTATTCATGGAGATAACTAGAACCCCTGCACTGATGAAGCCCATTGCAGGTTAGTGTCCAAGTGGCTTACATAGTGATGGGAAGAGGGACTGCCTCTGACATAAACTGATTGGCCTGCTCTTTGATCACCTCCCCCTGAGGGGGGAGCAGCCTTACCAGGCCACAGAAGAAGACAATCCAGCCATTCCTGATGTGATCTGATAGACTAAGATCAGAAGGAAGGAGAGGAGGACCTCCTCTATCAGTGGATGTGGGGAGAAGCATGCATGAAGAAAGGGGAGGTAGGGTGGGATCGGGAGGGGAGGAGGGAGGGGCTTATGGGGGGATACAAAATGAGTAAAGTGTAATTAATAATAATAATAATAAAAGAAAAAAAAAGAATGTCTCTTAGGAATGACACCCTAACTAAGTACAACACATTGAGAGTACCTAAAACCCTTTCTCAAATGTAGCCTATAAACTCAGTCTCCAGTTGGGTCCTCTAGTAAGGGGAGCAGGGACTTTCTTTGGCAGGAACTCAGTGGCACCCCCTCTTTGGGGGGGTGTGCAGCCAGGCCACAGAGGAAGACAATGTAGCCAGTCCTGATGAGACTTGATAGACTGGGGTCAAAGGGAAAGGGAGGAGGACCTCCCCTATTAGTGGACTTGAGGAGGGGCATAAAGGGAGAGGAGGGAGGGAGGGTAGAATGGCAGTAGATGAGGGAGGGGGCCACAGCCAGGATACAAATTGATAAATTGTAATAAATGATAAAAAAAGAGTGTCTCTTAGCAGTTCTTACTGTGTACATATGCTTGGAGGAGAGACCTAGTACATCTAGTCAGTTTGAGGGACTTCCTGAAAAGATCAGGTGATTTACTTCTTGAGTTTTGAGGAGGCTCACTCTATGATGTAACATTTTACCTCACTGCAGATCTTCCTGTGGTTTAAAAAGCTTCCCTAAAGGGGAAATATTTCAACTCAGAGGAAACTGTTATACAGCAGCATACTAAACTCACATGAAAGAAAAGAAGAATGATTATTTTGAAGGTAAAAGAATGGTCCTCCCCTATCAGTAGACTGGGAGAGGGGTATGGGAGGAGATGAAAGAGGAAGGGTGGGATTGGGAGGGAATGAAGGAGGGAGCTACATCCCTCATTCAAAGTAAAAAAAAGTGTAATTAGTATAAAAATAAAAATTTAATAAAACAAGAAAAAAAAAAGAATGGTCCTGAGTATTTTATGGAAATCATGATAAGGAAAATTTCTCTACCTCGGAATATAGATTTAAACCATTATAATGACCTAATCTGTATGCTAATCATCAGCTGATGAAAAACAAATTCAGTATGGCATCAGGGCATAACACTCTTTCTAAATGTATAATTAATGCATTTATACATGTATAATAATATTTGTAATTTTATATTATTACTACTACTACTATAATTTATTCACTTTGTATCTCAGTTGAAGCACCATCCCCCATCTGCTCCAGGTCCCACCCTCTCTTTCTCTTCCTCCCAAATATCACTTTAGGGGAAGGTGATCAAAGAGCAGGCAACCAAGTTCTTGCCTGTGACTGCCCCTGCTCCCCTTACTAGGGCACCCAGATGGAGACTGAGCTGCCCACGGACTACATCTGAGCAAGGGGACTAGGACCTCTCCATCCATGGTTCTTAGTGGATTCATCAGTCTCTACAGGCCCTCCTGATACCGTATTTTTTGGCTCTGTTGGTCTCCTTGTGGAGCTCCTGTTCTCTCCAGTTCTTTCTATCTCCCTCTCCTTCCAAAAGATTCCCTGTACTCTGCCCAAAATTTGGCTATGAGTCTCAGCATCTGCTTTGAATTGCTCATTTATGTTCATAGCAGTTTTATTCATAATAGCCAGAATCTGGAAACAACCTACATGTCCTTGAACACAGGAATTAATACAGAAGTTGGGGTACATTTACAAAATAGAATACTACTTAGCAACAAAAAAAAAGAAATTATGAAATTTGCAGGCAGATGGATGGAACTAGAAATGGTCATCCCAAGTGATGTAACCCAGAAGCAAAAATACACACATGTATGTACTCACTTATAAGTGATTATATATATTATATGAAATTATAATATAAGTGATTATATATAATATATTATAATATAATACATGGATATTATCCATATAATATAGGATAAACATAATAAAATCTCTAGTCCTAAAGAAGCTAAACAACAAGGAGGACCCTAGGGAAGATGCTTAATCCTCATTCAGAAGGGCAAACAGGATACATATTGGAAATAGGAGAAGACAGGGAAGAGGACAGGAACCTTCCACAGAGGGCCTTTGAAAAATTCTCCTTGCAATATTTTTTTTACTTTGTTTTTTTCCATATATTTTATTATTTTTTTAATTAAATTTTTATTTTTTATATTAATTACAGTTTATTTACTTTGTATCCCAGATGTAGCCCCCTCCCTCATGCCCTCCCAATTCCACCTTCCCTCCCTCATCTCCTCCCTGCCGCATGCATGGAAATATCCTAGAAACTTGTTCAGAAGTAGCCCATGGTAGCTCAGTATCCAAGTGGGTACCTTAGTAAGGAGAACAAGGACTGTCTCTGACATGAACTCAGTGGCTGGCTCTTTGACCTCCCCCATTCCCCATTCCAAGGGAGGAACAGCCTTTCTAGGCCACAGAGGAAGACATTGCAGCCAGTCCTAAGGAGACCTGACAAGCTAGGATCAAATGGAAGGGGATGAGGATCTCCTCTACTTGCAAGTTTGTTTTTAATGTTATATGACACAATTCATAGCTCATGTCTGCTTGAAGTCTATGACTGAAACATCTGCTTAAGTTATATCTTTGCTTAAAACTTTCTTAGGCTTTCATGTGCTTTAGATAAATTGTCTTCCTGCAGCATGCTTAACAAGGTCTTCCATGATCTGGTACATGCTACCATCTTTAGACTTGCATCAGATGCTACAGCCTAGGGGTCAATTGTTCTTTTCTTTGATATACCCTGTCCTCCATATACCCTTTTGTTTTCTATTAATTTTGATGAGAAAAATATTTTCTCACTCTCTTTAATGTTCTTCCTATCTGTCAAGTTCAACTTAAAATTGAAATGTTTCAGGAGGCTTTCATGACTCTGTGTTGACACAGACTTCTGTGGGTGTGGCCAGTATTTATCTAGTGCTTTCCATCTCTTAGTTAATAACAATTTTCTTAATTTATTATAGCTGTGACTATCAGAACATCTCACCATTATATTATAATCACAAAATAACATAGGAAAAAGGTTTGATTTGCTCAAATAATCTGGAACACAGAAAAACATGTTTTGTCTTTCTTTCCTTCTTTCATTCATTCATGAGGACAAAAACCGTTCTAGACGCTTGGTATACAGCAATGGACAAAATGATAAAATCTCCTACCCTAATGAATATTGTATTCTATCAAAGACATTACATCATAACTTGTTAGAAATAGCACAAGTTGAGTAAAAAATAAAATAAAAATAAGGTACATAAAGGAATGAAATCTAAGTCCCAAGCATGAGTGCAAAAAAAGGTACAGCCATCCAGTATTTGGCAATGATGCCGGATACACACACTGGAGGATAGACGGCATTTTTCTTCTCTGGTGCTGGGGAAAATGATCTTACCATATATATCACCCCACAGCATCAAATACCTCATTTAGAAGCTAAAAACTTGAACTCAGCAGAAGAAAGCACAGGCAGAATCAAACAAGATATACAGGGAAGAATTTTCTAAATAGGATCCATTTTCTCAAAATTAAAGACAATTTTCTAATGCGACTTCATAAAACTATCCAGCAAAGGAAATAGCCCTGTGAGTAGAAGCCCTTAGTACACACAGAAGTAAAAAACCAAAAAGTCAAAAGCAAACTAGCAAAAAAACAAAAAACAAACAAACAAACAAAAAACCAACAGAATGATGACATTAAAAAAAATGGGCCATCAATCTGAACAAAGAGTTGTAAAACAATAAACATAGCAAAGAAGTACCTTAAAGAGTGCAAAACATCCACAGCAATTAGGAAAATACAAATAAAGACTACTTTGGGATTTCATCCTGTCGCCGTCGTCGGATAGCAAATGCTGGTGTGGGTGTGAGGAAAAGGGAACTCTTCTTCAAGGCTGGTGGAACTGCAAACGTTATAGCCCCTCCTGGAATCCGTATGATGAGTTCTTATAGCACTAAAACTGGATCCTCTGTAGGACCCTGGTGAATGGTCCATGGCATTTGCCCAAAAATCTTGATATCCCACTCCATAGATGCTTGCTCTGCTCACTTCCACCTATTCCACAATAGGTAAGAAGTGGAAGCAGCTTGAATGCCTATCAGTGGAATGAATATATAATGAAGATTTTGTACATAAACAAAAGATTCTCTTTAGAAATAAAAAATATGAAAACATAAATTTGCAAGGTAAATTGATGAAATTGAAAAATATAGAGTTAGAGAACCTAGGCCTAGAAAGGCAAATGCCACATGTTCTCTTTCTTTGTGACTACTAACTCTGAATCATTAGATTTGAGACATTAATCTGGAGTAACCCTGTAGAATTTGGTGAACTGGAAAGGGACAGGGGGAAAGGGAAGAAGAAGTACCTCTAGGGAGGGGATAAAAGGACAATAGCATTATAAGCAGGGAAAGGAAAACTTACCTGGACTTGGAGGAAAGGAAATTCATAGGGAGAGATAAATAAGGAGGTTTTATAAACCACAGTGAAACATTATTTCATAAGGTAACTTAAAACATATATTCATACATGCATGAGGCACACACAATGTGTATGTACACGCATATGTATATAAAAACCACATGTGTGTAGTTTAAATGGAATTGTGATACATAGAGTGGTATCAGTACTTTCAAGACCCATTGACTA
Source organism: Psammomys obesus (assembly GCF_907164565.1). Taxonomy (NCBI): domain Eukaryota; kingdom Metazoa; phylum Chordata; class Mammalia; order Rodentia; family Muridae; genus Psammomys; species Psammomys obesus. The sequence continues at coordinate 20,159,331 of NW_026596091.1, read as the reverse complement.
TTCAATATCCCAGTGTAAGGCCAGGGAACCTGTCTTCAAGTTGTTTGTCAGACTCTAAAACAACAGAGGTTAGTGCCATTGCCCATGGTAGCCTTCAATCTTACAAACTGAAGATGAGACCTTATTGCTGAAGATACTACTTCTAACATAGGACTTGGAAAAATCCAACTTGTATACCTTGAACTTTCTCATTCGGGTCTAACTTTAATTGTGTTGGAAAGTGCCGTACAAGCTGTTAAAGAGAAAAAGTAACCAGAAGAGCTACCCAGCTGTGAAGCCAGAGAAGAGCAACAATGAACAGATCAGCAAGATATCCCAAAAGTTCAATAGTGGCACTCGTACTTGATTAGGCACTTGTGATCTATGATGTCAAACAAGAAACTACCATTACCGTTCTTCTAAATCAGTGTAGCTTCTAACTGGATGTTAGACATTTATACTTAGATCAACAGATAAATGTAGCTATGATCCTTCATCAGATTTTTTTCTTCTGCAAAGGCTTTGCCTTTGTAGATCTACTACTTGTAAAAATTCAAAGAATAAATGACTTTTGGGTAGTCAGTCCCAAATAATACACATAGGCCAGGAATGGTGGTGCACACCTGTAATACTAGCATAAGGGGAGGCAGAGCCAGGCAAATCTCTGTGAATTTGAGGCTAGACTGGTCTACAAAGCAAGTCCCAGGACAGCCAAGCGTACACAGGGAAACTCTATCGAGAGAGAGAGAGACAGAGAGAGAGAATTCTAAGAACCAGGCATCCAAAATGCCTCACGGGAGACACTATCTTCTAGACAGGACAGGATGCACTGTTTACAAATTCTCAACAATGTGGTTGCCTAATCATGACCCACACAATGTCTATACCAGTTGATATGCCAGCACTGGTGGGAGAAATCTCACAAGACTCTACCCCTATATGAAGAGCTACAAAGAGTCAAAGGATGCTGATCTCAAGAGATGACCTTCTGGTTAGGTTATCCAAGTTATAGTAGAGGTCATAAATTTAACAGGGAGTTGTGGAGAGAGAATATTTGAATTGGGAGAGAAAGGGGTAAACATTACATAAATACAGTACATGCATGTGTTAAATTGTTCCCTAAATTAAAACATATCTCTATAAAAAGCTAAAGGGACAAGTAGAGACAGGATTCCTGAGGTTGAAGGAGATTAAGGAGTGAGCTTGGTAAGAAGAGCACACTGGGGAAAAAGCAATAATTTCTCTAGCAGAATGTGTCATCCTACTAATTAGACAGGAGCACAAACAGGGAGGATGAGGTGAGGCTTGTACATGCCAAATTTGTGAATGTTCTTTGTCTTTTCTAAAGTTCCAGCAACAAGTCTCACTACTCAATTAGATCTTGCCAACCATTTTTTAATTATCTGTCTTTTAAAATTTTTGGTAAAGACAGTTTTACTTCTTAATTTATTCAAAGGTCTTTTAGTGGTCAGATGGATTAATGGGAATTTGCTTAATTGTTTGAGTTATGATTCAGTATAAATTTTTTATTGAATTTCTCCAACAGCTTTAGCTTTGCTATTGAAGTTCATTCTTTCTTTTGTTGTCTATCTTTTCCTGTCTGACATTTCCTGTGTTTAATAATTACAAGATGCTCTAGACTCAATGTATGTTTCCCTTGCAGAGCTGTGTATAGTCACCCAAGTGGTTACATATTTATATGTGTACTTACCCGTTTCTTTCTTTCCCTTTCCTACTACTTGCCTTATATCTCTTTTTAAGTGTTTCTATAATATGAGTGATTATAACCCAGATCCATAGCATAATTCCAGATCTATAGAGTAATTTTGAACTTAACATTTTCCCATTAGTTCTTAACAATCCTCCTTTTGGACAATGAGAACTCACTATACTATTATTCATTTATTCAAATAGTAAACATTCAAAATATCTATGTTGCTGATTTATACAACAAACTGTTCTTTTTTTTTTTAGTATAAGACTAAGAAGTACTTTTATGGGTTGATCTTCTTTTAATGACTCTAGTCTATTGGTTATTAGCCTGTTTTTGAGGATATTAACAAATAGTATAGTCACCACATCATTTCATGCTGTTCAGTGTGTGAACAGCAAATTCTGGATAGTGACCCTTAGTATAAATGACAGCACCAAGTGATGAGACAGATTCCTTGAATATCTGCATTCAAAAGGACTCACTTTGTAGCAGATACATGTGGCTTGACAGCATGATTTTGCAATCCCTTATCACTGGAGTGGCTGTTCCATAAGTGGAATGACCAGGCCAGCAGGTCTTGTGGCTAAGTGCTTACCGGCATCATGTTTTTCTTTGTTTGTTTGTTTGTTTTTTACTTTTGATAACACATACTAATTGTGGTTATTTTGCCAAATGCAAGAAACTCTAACAATACAGAAACTTATTTCATTGAGACATTTTCAACTATATTTATGTGTTCACAGGAATTTCATTTCTCCTATTTAAGAGAAAATGCCTTTGTACACTTTAAGGAGAATTAAAATAAAAGAAAGCAACTAACATTTTCTATTGGAACCACCCAGCTGAAGATTCCATGGGCTGACAGGACTCCTATCAGGTCTGATGCTGTGAATTACTGTACATCTTTTCAATACTACCACAAGACACAGACACTGTCTATGAGACTGGCTCAGAGATGTACAGTTTTCAGTTTGTACTTTGTTATGAAGTTGATCAGTTCACAAAGTAGAAAACAGTCACTGGAATTCATGTTATTTTTAACTTATGACAAATACGAACTTAAGCTGAAAAAGGCTCCTTCAAATTAATGCCGTGAGCACTTGCTTTGGTTCACCTTTGTTCAAGGTATGCATATGTATTTTAATAGATGAATTCAGCCAGGTTTTAAAGATATTTAAAGCAGAGAAACTTTCCGAACAGATGGTTGAACATAACTCAGTATTTTACAGGATAACGAAAACCAAAGGGAACATCTTAGTGGTATCAGTGTCTAAGTCATGGTATCTGTGGACTTAAGCTGCGCTAGGTTCTTTTCTCTACACACAAACAGAACTGCAATTGTTTTGCCTTCTTTCCTTGGTAGTTTTTTTTTTCTTTTTCCTCCAGTGATTTATACTCACTTTCAGTCTGCCTTCTCAGAACTGTTCCCTTCCCCCTTGCTCACTCTACTCTGTCCAATACCTGTCGCTGTTACCATTTTGTCAATGTTCTCTCTACTTTTACTCTTGAACCTTCCAGCTTTCCACTATTCATCCCGTACCATCCCTCCTGAATTTCCTTCATTCTGATTAGTCTAACAGGATTCATTTTTCCTCTATTTTTTTCTAGAATTTTGATGGAACAGAGAAAAGAACTTGATAACTGAGTTATAACCATATTTTTGCTCATCTCTTCTCATTGCTTTTTCCTCACCTTATGTGGCAAACACATATACCTGCACAATATTTCTCTGTGTATACAAACTGATGCATTTGTTTTGTCTTTTCTAGTCACATCAGTTAAGAAAAAAATAACCTCCCTTTATTATTTTATTTTTTCTGATCTGACTAAGTCCATCAAAGTATCAACCAGGTAAGTGATGTGATGGCATAATTGTTCTGTCTTGTTTGCTAAAACAGGCAATGGGTTCCCTGAAATTTGATAAATTTCAAGTTACATTTTCTTTGAAATGTGCTGCTTCTCTTTAAGAAAGATATCTGTGAAATCTCTAGGTTTTCAGCCTGCTCCCCTACATGAGTTGGAACTTGTCAGTCTCTCTATAATGTTTCAACTACACTTTGATCATACCCTCATTACTTAATGTGGTACAGTCAGATGAATACACAAATGTTTCCTCCATTAGATTCTGCACTTTTCATAAAGTAATTTTATGTACCTTTAATATGTCATTGAACTCCTTTTACTTAGTAAGTTTTAATGCAAATAGTCTGTAAATGGTAAATTCTTGCATCATAATTGTAAAAAAAAATGTTGAATTATCACTATGCAAAAGAGGTATGACTAAGAAATAACAGGAAGAAATATGATATCTGATTTCAAACAAAAACATCCTTTGTGATGTTAGTTCTTTGATTAGATTATACTAAAAGTTGGAAATAGGTCTTCTTTGCTTATTCCTATTCATGACTTTATAGATTTGTAGGAAAGAATACAAAAGAATTCTTTATGGAAAGTGTATTTTTTTCATCAAATTTAAACTAATGTATGTTGTTCAGAAGCCAACGTGCTTTGAAGCTTTTACTTAGACTTAAGCTTTTGCAACTTTTAATTGGTAGCATATGTTCTGTGGATGTCCATATAGATGGCTTGTACAAAGTATACTTCTGAGTAAAGTTATAGAAATTGATAAAACTACTTTTATCTGTTTATATTACTTTATAATGTCTAAAATTTACATATAATTACTGTACTTCTCAAAGGATAAAAAAATTCTACACACACACACACACACACACACACACACACACACACACACGTGTATGTCTACCTGGATGCATTTGCAGAGAGAAGAAATAAGAGAACAAGAAGAGAGGAGAGACACATTTGTGACCAGAAGCATTTGTGATGTCACGTATGTGTGAATGTATTTCCTGCAGTGAATCTGTTAGAATAGTTGCAAATACATCTGTGTCTTTATACCTCACTGTCTTCACATCTGTATTATGATCGTAAATGACATTTGTAAAACAATGCTTTGTATATGTTTATGTCTTTTATTTTACAATGAGTATATTCATGCTACCCAAAATAGAAATTATTAAGACCAGAAGGCTAATAATCATGCTGAAATTTCATAACAGATAAGTTTTGAATTTTAGTGACATAAGTACAGATATATGATCCAGAATGTTAATGTTAAGAGGTCCTTTCATTGCTAATGAATATAAAAAGCCATAACGCTCTTGGTATCTATAGAATAGGGGTGGGTATCGCATTGGAGTAATTACTCATTTAATTTTTCCAGGTAAGTTTTTATCTCAGAGCAGATAGTTCAGTGTCCTGTGTAACTTAAACTGAATTAACAGCTTAAGACTTTGAATATCTTTTTTTTGCTTTTAGTAATCGTAATGAAAATAATAACCATGAATATAATTTGGAAAGCACAATAGTGAAACTTATCCCTACAAAGAAGATAGGTAAAAGTTCAAAATTATAAATTATTTAGTAAAATAGCTTATTCAAGGAGTGATCCTCATCTTTCTAATTTTTGATCCTTAGCAAACCTTTTCCTCTTGTCAGTAGCTCCAACTTGAATTTGTTCCTAGAGAATGTCATCTAAATCTCTACTCTCATTTGGCTATGTTAAGAAGTTGTGATTCTTACCTGCATGTCAGCAAACAGAAAAATATTTCTTTCTGTACCTATTTAGCATAAATGATTTATTGATAATATAAATATGAATATTTCAATTTCAGTAAATTAAATAGATGTTGTCAGCCTTGAGAAGAGTATAAGGAAAGCCTTTGTTGAAAAGCACATAGAAGAAAGGATGTCTATTTAAACTGGATGATTTAGCCATCAGCCTAAAACAGATTCATTGCTACAGGTTTTATTCTGATAGTATTTAATGGATATGAAATAATGTATGACATAAAAATAAATAATGTCATGCTTGTCTTCTGAGAGTTTTATTTTAAGACTTGAGAAAGTAGTCTTAGACTTAGCTTTACATTGGTGAATGCATTTTTTAGCTTTTTCCAAACAAACAAAGAAAGAAACAATCACCCCCATATTTTCAAAAGGTTTAGGCAAATAAAGTCCTTAAGTAATAAAGAGTTTCTGATACTTTTATTTTCTAATAATTCATCAATCATCATGCTTTTATGTTTGGACATATCTAGACATAATTACAAGAAAAAATGCACATACACCAAATTTTCTGAGTCAAATTCTCTTAGTTCTGTTTTTGAGTGTAATCTTATTTTTCTACATTATTAAAATATACAACTACACACATTTTTAAATTTATTTTTATTTTTTTATAATTTATTTAATTTTTATTTTATGTACATTTAGTGTAAAGGTGTCAGATCCCTTGAAATTGGCATTACAGACAGTTGTGAACTGCCGTGTGGGTGCTGGGAATTGAACCCGGGTCCTTTGGAAGAGCAAACAGCACTCTTAACCACTGAGCCATCTCTCCAGCCCCCATCTACACATATTTTATTGCAGAGTCAGAAGACACAAAGGGAAAATATCTGTTTGCTATTTTTATTATTAATTAGTATTTTAGCATTTCTGATGAGCAAAGATACTGAAAAATAAAGCTTTCCTTCATCAAAATGAGAATCGGAAATTTAAAAAATATTTAATAATCTTAAAGTATTAATTAAATAATGTTAGAAGTAAGATGAGCATGTAGATACACAGAGATTTTGTGAACATATCCATTCATGTGTATGGTTCCAATGCTTCGAATTGTTCATTCTCAGGAGGACAGCTTCCTTCTCTGACATACACTGCTTTTCTCACTTCTATAGACCTCTCCTTTCCTGTCTTCTCCTCCTTTTTCTTCTCCTTCCCTCTTTTCTTTCTTCTCCATTTCTCTCTCCTTTCTTATTTTTTCAAGAATGACTCAGATAGTATAACGGAGGTAGTAAAACAGACAGAAATTTGAAAAGTGAAGAATTGACAAAAGAACAATGGCCATTAAAAACATGCTACATGGACGATACATAGGACTGGAAATATTGTAGGTTTTTCTTTCATTTCTTTTGCCATGTTTTTTTTTTTTTTTCTTTAAGATTGTCTGAGTATATGCAAAGAAACCAGAAAACAAGGATTATCTGTCAGTAGAGAATTCAGTCTCTGGAAGATTTTTTTTTTTTAAAGAAAGCTGAGTCATTCTTATATTTTATCATCTAATAAATTTTCCCTCCCTGTGAATAGTATGTGTGATTCCTTTTCTATGACTATGTTGTAAGCATATGTGATTTATCTCATTTGCTGTTTCTGGTACATCAATAGTATTTAGTTAAAGATTTTCCACTGCATCTAAACACTATATCCTCAAAAGTTATTCTGTGCTAAAATTTCATTATGATTTTCTTGATTGTTAACAATGTTGGAAAATGTATCTAAGATTTTGAGACAATTCGCAAACTCTAATTTAGCTTAACACTGTCACCTAGGTATGTGATTTATATGTCTTAACAGACATTTTCTAAGAAAGAAATATCACTATTTAAGATCACTTTATTTTATCTTTCCTCTGTCCTTTAGGATCACAGTGTGGCCATAGACCATACATGAATATAATCTTTAAAATATAAAAATACATCTTTAAAAATATGTGATTTCCCTTAACGTGTGACAATTTTGTTGTAGAGAGGCTTACAATGAAATGAAACAATGAAGAATGTATTTTTCTATAAATATTGTCAGACTGTAGAAAAGAGTTAAGAATACTACATTGTATCAATGACAGATTTATAATGCATGGTACAAATTTTACATTTTCTCAACTGCTGCTTGTCCTTGTATGTGTTATGTCTAACAAGAGAGTACATAGATTGAATATGGTATCACAATAGGCTATTTTACTGTGTGCATGCAACTAATCATTCAAGGAATATAATACTGTAATTTCTCAAAGCTTTGTTCACTCATTGAAAAGCAGACCATGATTATTTTTAAAGCTCTTTTTTTTTCAAAGAAACATTCTAAACCTGCAAACATTTTTATTTTCTCATGAAGAACTCTATAACTCTTGCATGGATATGATGATCTGTTTCATGTCTTTAAGTTTCACTCAATTGCATCCTCAATTTAGGTTTGGATACAGTCTGCATGAATTTAATATCACATCTCTCAATCTAGTCAAGGTTTCCCCCTAAACTTAAAGGAAACAGTTGAAAGGCAAAACCAAGAATAAAATATCTTAGGAAGATTTAGACTTGGTCTGGCTATGTTTAGATTTCTTCCAAATTTTGGCTCAGCTTTAAGCTTTATTGGCAGTCTTATTCAGAACTGTGGCTTTATCCTATTTTTTTCATTTGGCTAATATGATTTGTTAAAACATTCTCTGTTTATTTCTTCTTGCTTAACATTTTTCCACACAGCAGGCATAATGAATTTTTGTTTATGATGGGCAATGCTGCCTGAATTATGATATGGAATCTGGGTTTGGTTTCTTTGCAAAGGTATTTTATTGCTCTTTTAGAGAATTTATGCTGCTTCCGGTATTCTATCTCATAAGTTTCTCTGAAGTTGGTTGCTAAGGAGGAGTTATTTCTAAAGAAAACTGGGGCGTATCTGGTAGTAAATAACCACCACAATTTATTAAAATTAGATTTACCAGAGATTTCTTGGTATAAGTGTTATCATATTTCCTTCTAACATATTTTTGCATTTGAATTACATACAATTCAACAAATACTGTGTATCTTTTAAGGTTAAGATCCTCAAAGCTCTTTAAAATGCCATATTCATGGGGGACAGTTGATGCTGATCAACTGCAGAAAACACATATTAAGACATATTCTCCCTCAAGAACTAAAGATATCATGTTTCTTTCTACAAAGAATGCCACTGTGGGCTATAGTCTGAAATGAAAGTAGCTGAAGAAATGACTATACCTCTTTGAGAAGCCTCACTGTCAACTTAAATCGCATAAAATAAATGTCTAAAGAAACCAAACCACAATTTCCGGGTCAATGTGAAAATTTACCACCATCTTATGTAAACTAACCTGACATGTTAGAGCTGTTGCTAGAGAAGAGTCATTAATTCACTCATGTGTTCGTTCATTGTTGAACAGGACACTGTATTTTTACCAATAAAGTATAAAATATAACAGTTTAGGGTCACTGATTGCACTATTTTTCTTGAGATATTAAAATTGTTGAAAGAAGTACCAATTGGTAAATCCCTTTAAGTTTACTTGCTAGTGACAGGACCATTCAAATGCCTTTGTGCCATGTGATATGGAATACAGAAATCAAAGCAAGGATAATCTCTTTTGGAAAAAACAGTTTTACTTCTAAATAAGTTGCTAAATCTATTCTGAATCTTGGTTTTTCTTATCTGTGAAATAAAACAAAGAATGCATGGTTGAATTATTAGTGAAAGAATATGTGAAATGGCTATGAAATGGCTATATTTACTATATATAAATGTTTGATAGATGATAGCTGGTTCTACATATTTATTATTATATATGCATAACTAAATTTGCATTAAAACAGAAAAATAAATATAAAGACAGAAGTTATTGTGTATTTGTGCAAATGCATACATTATATTTAATAATGTAAAATATGGACGATCAATGCAGAACTGGTATTTTAAAGGCAATGATGATATGATGCTGTAGTTCCTCTTAAATTTTGGATTCAGCTGTTTATTATCAAAAAGCCTAAAGAGAATTTTATGGGAGAAATAGGAAGTGATAGAAATGAAGAAAGGAAAACCCAAGGTAAGTAAAATACAAATGATGTTACCATGTATTTTGTTTTCCTCAATTCTAAGGTCATCAAATTAGGTCTTCCTTTCTATTAAAGTAATTAACAGACTAGCTTCTAGATATGACCCATCATTCATTCTGAAATATCATAAGTACCCTGCTATTCCTTTTATTTTGTATTATAAAACTAGACTTACTGTAATGTCAGGTAAAATTTATTCACTGTTTCATGATAATACAGGATGAATGTTTACAACATTGCCTACACGTATCAAGCGTCAGTAAACCCAACTAAAACATGTTAAGAGAAGAGCTAAGCCTCTATCTCTTTTTGATTATATGTGCACAAAACAACCAAGAACTATACATGGAGATAACCTAGAACCCCTGCACAGATGTAGCCCATGGCAGTTCAGTGTCCAAGTGGGTTCCATAGTCATGGGGAACAGGGACTGTCTCTGACATGAACTGATTGACCTGCTCTTTGATCACCTCCCCCTGAGGGGGAGCAGCCTTACCAGGCCACAGAGGAAGACAATGCAGCCAATCCTGATGAGACCTGATAGACTAGGATCAGAAGGAAGGGGAGGAAGACCTCCCCTATCAGTGGACTGGGGGAAGGGCGCTGGTGGAGAAGGGGGAGGTAGGGTGGGATTGGGAGGGAAGGCAGGAGGAAGCTACAGGGGGGATACAACGTGAATAAACTGTAATCAATAAAAAAATTCCTTCATGTAACTGAAACTTCTGAATGATATATAAGTAGATTATTTTCTTCATGTTATAGTGGTAAAAATAATAAAAATTTAATCAGAAACTAATATGAGTTTCTTATTAATTAAAAAATCTTTTAACATAAAATCAGCATACAAAACAAAACTAAATTTCTGTACCTGTATTCAAGAAGGTTCTTTTCCTTAAAACAGCTTTTGTTTAATGTTTTCTATTTCCTGAAACATCTCATTGCTAGAAGTTTAACATACTTGCTCATGTTATCACGTTCATAATTCCAAAATCCATATTTAGAAATTTAAAGATTGTTTTGCAACTAACTTGGTAGAAAGGCCCAACATTGCCAAAATAAAGGGATTATAAGATCTGAAATTATGTAAGTATAGTCTTTTGTAATTTCTTAGTTTGCATGCTTCTATATGTTTGTAGGTCAGCATGTACTAAGCTCCGATGCAGTGAAAAAAAAAAAATTGTCCCTAAGTATCATAGCAGAGAAAGTCCAGTATGCTTACATAGACAGTCAAGAAAATAGGTTGTTAGCATATCACCCATTTCAAATGCTGAAGGCACTCATGGCAGAGAGGTAGAGAGCCTTTTGGAAATTTTTGCATTAAAAATGAATAATTGTGAGGCTAGAAAATGGCTGAATGGCTTAGAACATTTACTGATCTTGCAGAAGACCTAAGTTTTGTTTCCAGGACCCATCTTGAGCAGCTCACAATTTCCCTTATACTCAGCTGCGAAGAATCTCACACTCTCTTCTGGCCTCTAGAGATACTTATATTCGTGTTCATTCACATACATACACACGCACACACACAAACACATACATTCACACAGATAAACATATAAATAATAAAACAAATATTAAAAATAAGAAGTGAATTGCTATCAATGCCACAAACCACAAGAACTGCTCCCATGCCTCCTTCCAAACCACATGCAGCATAATCCTTCTCTGTGCTTAATGGGAGACAGAACTGGAAATATTTGGTAAATGATTACCACATTATGAGTCACTGAAGAAACACTATTATGGTAATTACAGGGTTCAGTCTCAGAAACCCGCCTGTGGCCCATGCATGACATATCACATATACCATATTGTTTTTCTATACTCCAAAATAATTTAGGATGCCAACAAGTCAATTAGGAATTAGTAGTATAGTGAACTCTAGTTTCTGAGGCACAACAATAAGATATGTTTCCTATTTTTAACCTCATAGTTCAGTGAGGATGACAGGCATAATAGCTAAATATTTTCAACGCATATACCATGTACTCCATTGGTGATTTGATGAGTGTGACTGTAGCACAGGCAAAAAGGAATAGCTATGCCAAGACCAAATTTGATGGCTTCAGATAGAGATAACAATGATGATGGAAAATGGTTATGGTTATAGGTACTGAAATTATGATGTGTGTTTCCGATCATATTAAATCACCGTTTGCTGTTTAAATCTCTGTGTAATTTATACATACTGTATACCATTTTTTAAGTTGAGAACAGGACACTTCAGTAATTGTTGCAGTTGTTTATTGCTAAAGAATTTCACACAAGCATGTAATATATTTGGACCAAATTCAGCCCTACCATTCCCCTTTCTCATTTCTTCCCTATTTCTTACGCCATTGTCCTCTCCTAATGGCCTGTACTCTTCATTTTAAGCCCATTGAGTCCATTTGGTGACGCTTTTACATCGCAGCATCTGTGGTATCTTATTGAATTCATCCATGAAATAAATGGAGTCCCTCTCCCTCAGCAGCCATCATTTGTCAATAGCTCCTCAAATAGGTGAGGGATTTCATGAGCTGCCACTCTTCCTTGCTGTCTTCCTAGATTGATCTTGTGCATGTCTTGTGTTATGTATTTCCCCATGCTGTGAATTATTATGTACAATGACCCTGTATTGTCTGACATGGTGGTACGTGGACATTTGGGAAACAATAGACTTATTATTGTTTGTCATAGAGAATAAATAAAAACTAAGTCTGATGATAAAACCTTCATGCTTTTGGTACGTTTTTGGAACATGAAATAAAGCACTTTAAATGACATCCCATGAACAACAAAGACAATTACTTGTTTACAGGGATGGCACGAACCATTCTATGTTTAAAAATATTAAAGAAGTTCTCAAACAATAAATAAAAAACATACTTTAAAACCCAAAACAAACTTTCTAAGGGCTGGGGACAGCTCAGTAAGCAAAGTGTGGGCTTGGTTCACAAGAATAAGGACCCGTGTAAAATGATGCAGGTGGAAACAGGATTAGAATCTTAACTTCGGTGTGCAGCGGCAGGCAACTTATTGTCTGCAAGAAAAGCAAACTTGGTAAGTTCCAGGCCAATGAGATAGGCCAATCTCAGGAAAATGAGGTGTATGTCATCTGATGAATGACACTTGAACAAATACATCCTAGATTGTCCTCTAACCTTCACATGCAATACACACTTTGACACAAACATAAACACACACATATACAGAATATAGATATAAACATATATATGTACATATACACAAATATGTACATATAAGTATATGTACATATACACTTATATGTACATATAAGTGTGTGTATATATATATACACACTTATACCACATACAGAAAATGAATTCTGAAACAGAGGACAAAATATAGGAACGTCAAACTCATCAGGAAGAATAACTTATAAAAAGTAAATAAAACCCTTCTGGTTTTCCAGTTGTCCTTTGTAGTAATGTATTTTCAATACTGATTTTATACTCAATATTATACTCAACTAGCTGAAAACTCTAATATTAAACATCTTTGGGTTTGTTTGAGTAAATGACGAGGCAGAACTGTTCATGTTTGTACTTAGGCTCAGTTTTCAACTTTTCCTTATGTACATTACAAATATGTTGTCTAATCGGACATTATATACATTTATCTGTGTTACTGTACATTATAATTCTTGGAAAATGTAAGTAGACTATGACGGATGAACTTTGCACACAATATTGTATAAACACCTCCTTAAAACCACACCTGCACTTGCACCAACACTTGTGAAATTGCAGAACGATCTGGTAGATGGGAAAAACATAAAAAAGAAACAGTTTATATTTGTAGAGGAAACACTTCATTAAGAAAAATATGTAGAATATTTTAAAATATTGAGTTCTGCTTCTAAATTATGTTTTGCACATTTTACATAGTTTTACTATTTCAGAAATATATTTTCCAACAGAATTAAATATTTTAAATTATTTAAATTGTTTCACAGTATGAGTCACCTTATTTATTTTTGACAATACACAGAGTTTGAAACACTTTTCTATAGTTATTTTCATATATATACATATATATATGTATGTATATCTTTTTTGGAAGAATTCATGTCTCTGTATTAGTTTCCATTACTATTGCTGTAAAAGTAATAAAGGTAGTGGTTTAAAGTGAAAATTAATATCATACAGTTCTGGAGCTCTCAAGCAAAAATCTCTTGCACTGAGCTGAAGTAATATCTCAAAGATACATCATCATTAGTGACATGACAATGATACACTTTGTTGAGATAAAAAGCAATCAATCCAGCCAGCTGTGGTGAATGCCATGTGTTCACTCCCAGCATCATGGAAATGGAGGCAGAAAGATCCAGAGTTCAAGACCAGCTTCAACTTGGTACAAAGTTTAAGGGCCAATCTGGGCTATGTGAGAAACTGCTTTAAAAGCAAAATACAAAGAATGTCTATCTATGGCTCACTAGCTGCTCTTCCAAAGGACCTGGATTCAATTCCCAGCACCCACATGGCAGCTCACACCTGTCTGTAATTCCCATTCCAGGGCATCCAACACCCTTACAGACATAGCGTGCAGAAAACACACCAATGCATGTAAAATAAAAATAAATAAATTAAAAATACATTTAAAAAATAAAATAAAGAAAAGCAGCAAATTAAAAAAAAAATTTAACGAGCTTGGTTTCTTCTCTAGTCTATAGAACAGAATTCATGTCTTAACTTCTCGGACTTCTGCTATGAACTCTACATTGTTTCTCTTCTTTGTGATGTGAACTCCAATTCTCGCACCCTCTTTTCCCAACTCTAATCTCCCTGATACATTCTCTCATTAGAACCTGGATGGTCACACTGAGACTACCTCAAAACTCAAGAAAATCTTCCCACCTCACAATCTCTAATCTTACTTGCAAAGCCTTTTAATATTTAGGGCAAAGTGGAAACACTTTCTACCACAACAGTCAAGATTCTGGTTGGTATTATCAATGTCTCACAGGCGGTTCACCCTTGATATGCCAAAAAATAACTCAACAATTTTTGTGTTACTGGAGCAAATATTTTCTTTTTCCTTCCTTCTTTCCTTCTTACCTTCCTTCCTTCCTTCCTTCCTTCCTTCCTTCCTTCCTTCCTTCCTTCCTTTCTTTCTTTCTTTCTTTCTTCTTTTTTTTTTGGTTCCAACTTAGCTGTTAGTAAAGCCTTTTCCTTACCCACTAAACTCAGAAATGTAGAGGTTACCAATAAGTTTTCTCCCAATCTTCTGTATGTTGTAAAGTGTTTATTTTCCACTTTTCATCTCTGATTTTCATACTACTTTGAAACAATTTAAATAATTTAAAAATATTTAATTCTGAAGAGAAGTTCTTAAATTACTGTGAAACTTGGTGAAGAAAAGAAATTTAGCTCAATGCCTAGTGCTTAAACGTTATTAAATAAATGACAAGCACATTGCTTAGTTCATGAGTTTATGTATTTACCTTTCTGGTGATATCTTTAAATAAAATAAAATGAAAATAAAAAATATTTAATTCTGTTGGAAAATATATTTCTGAAATAGTATAATTATGTAAAATGTGCAAAATATAATTTAGAAGCAGAACTCAGTATTTTAAAATATTCTACATATTTTTCTTAATGAAGTGTTTCCTCTACAAATATAAACTGTTTCTTTTTTATGTTTTTCCCATCTAACAGATTGCCCTATTGGTGTTTAAACTTTTTTGATGTTCTCTCTCTCTCTCTCTCTCTCTCTCTCTCTCTGTGTGTGTGTTTCTCTCTCTCTCTCTCTCTCTCTTTCTCTCTCTCTCTCTCTGTGTGTGTTTGTGTGTGTAGATATCAGTTTCATCATGCTTCTTACCATTTTACAACAACAAAAATGTTAATGGTCAAAAGATAGAATATATACCCCAACTACCTTTACAGATTGATGTGACCTCTTAACTATATCCTAGACATAGGAAGGGAAGTCAAGTAGGTTAAGAATTAGTGAATTAAAGCCTCCCATAGGCTGAGCCATGCTCTCTCATTCTGCCAGGCCATGCTGAAAACCTTGAACTCTATGGAAGATTCATTGATGATGCTAGAAATATAAGATGAAAGAATCTGTGTCCAAGAGTCACCACATCAAGAAGAAACTCCATGAAATCAAAATCATTCATACAGATTATGAATAGAATTCAGTTCTATAAGATGTTAGTCAATATGTATTTGGGAGTTTCTTTGCTGTGACAGTTATTATGACTTTAACCAGTAAAAATGTCCTTCTGGATCAGAAATCTCTGGTTTTGTTTTCCCAGATTCCTCTGTCAAGAGGGAGCTTTCACCTTTAAGCCACCTTTAATTATTTAGTATAGTCTGCACTGCCACTTAAAAATTGTCATTGGACCTATATTGTTGGTGAATGCTTCCTTCTTACTTCCTCAAAATGTAGACTTGATTCTTTCACTATGTGTCAACATTCAATTGGAATTATATTCAACTATCTAATGAACAACCTCTGCAATTAAATTTTTTACTTCATACAGAGCAGACAACAATGATTTTATGTCTTCAGCCAGGAACATTTTGCCAACCTTGAAAATACAAATGTATTGTGAAGAAATACTTCTAAAAGACTGCAATAAATTCTTGTTGGACGGACCTCAAAACAATTTCCTTACCTATAAAAACTGTGTTATGACTCAGACTCCATATGGTTGCTGTGACGATTAAGTGAGGTGGTATACACATAGCACCTCTTGCATAGCAGGGCTTAAAAGTTACTTGAGATAGTTTTTCTTCATTAACTACTTTGATTTATAGTTTCTTTCTTATCCTAGTTATCCTCACACCCAGGATGACCTCCAAACTTTGTGATAAGGATTTTATATGTGTATTAATTTTCTCTTCCCATTTAAGGTTCACACTTCTGAACATCACTACTTTATTTCCTTTCTGTTAGCATCACTGCCTTTGGACATAGAAGGTGTTCAATATACATGTTGTAAAATGGTTGAGTACTCTCTATATGTGTTCCATATACTATTTTCCATTCTGTTTTATGCTTCATTAGAGTCGGCTCTAAGCACAGGTCTTTACAGAAGAAAAAAAAAAGACTTTGGTCAATAAATAATCCAGAGCATAAAACATACTGTCAACTTGGCTTTAATACTTACTTGTGCAGCTATGTCCCTACTTAGGGAGTAGGACATTATAGAGTGTCATTTCCAATTTAAAGTGTGTGTTGAAGAGGGGCGGGATGAGGTGTGGAATGGGTATGTAAAGAAATTTTGTAAGATTGGTGAGTTCATTTGCTAACATTAACAGAAGTATGCGGGCATGTGCACGCTCGAACGTGTACACATACACACACACACAAACCAAAAAAAAAAATTAGCCACAGTTTTGCAGGGTATTATCCTACTGTTCTTGTTTTATGTATCTCCCAGAATTCACTCTGTCTCAAAATCACCTTTTATCACAACACTGTATCAGGTTGACCAACATGTGGTGCTAGAGTTGAAATAGCAAAGAAGTTCGGTACATTTGTTCAATGTATGGAGAATTATAGTAAGCGTGTGCATATGCAGAGTTGAGAGAATAATTCCCACAGAAGTGTTCCATGCATGAAAACACAGACCATGGACTCAATCCACTGAAGCTGATATGTGGTATTCCCCTTTAATGAGTGAGAGAGCTTTGCCCAAGTTTGTTTAATAATCAAATCAAAACCTGATCTTAGGTTCCTAACTCACTCCAGACTCTTCTTAGGTGCTCATGAAAGAGTAGTAAAAATGAAAGAAATCATTGTGACATAGTTCTTACATCCTAAGGGAAGAGTACAGTAGACAACAATAGCAAGATATGTAGAACGCAACATAGTGACGTTCTCTCAAGAAAAACGTAGACTATAAACTAGGAAGATGGAAAAAAGATGACTTGAGTAAATGGGATTGAATTTTCACTCTGGGTGTCTTGATAGATCTCAATGAGAAAATGGTATTTGGCTGTGAGTGTTAAGAAGAAGAGGGCTCTTCAGAGATGAGGGAAAGCTTCTAAGAAGGGGAAACTTTCAAAGGGTGAAGAAATATGTAGGGTTTATTGGCCTCTTTGGCATTTCTGGGACTTTTCATTTTGCTTTGAATTATTTGCCAAGCTCTGAAAGTGTTTTAAGCAGAATAGTAACCCATTTCACTTCATGTTTTTATCATAGTGTTCTGTTTGAAAGGAGAAGTGGAGGACAGAAAGAGAGTGTAGTTAGGGTTTTAGCGAAATAAAACAGTTCAGATTTTAAGTTGGGGATTGGTTAGTTTGTAGTAATTGTGATAATAACAGTAAGCTGGTATTTACAGAAAGAGCCAATAGACTTTGTGTTAAAGGTGCTGTAGCAAATAGAAAAATACTGTCAAGGAAAACTCAGTGATGAATAGTTTGATTAGCGATGGAATCACATTTAAATTACAGACCAAATACTATTAAAAAATCTTATTACTAGATCATTGGAAATATTTTTCTAAGTTTCTAACATGCTATATACACAAGATAATGAGTTAAATGCAGAGCAAAAAGTCAGAGTAGAGCAATCAAAACTAATGCCAGTTCAACATGATGACAGCACGCAAAGCCATCAGATTTGGTGAGATCAGCAGCTCTGTGTGTGTGGTAGAGAATGTTAGATTCTGGAAAGCATGCAGTAGGAAGAACGAACTCAACGATGCCTTCTTAACATAAAGTCATATATGTAAACTTCTTAGGGAACTCTGTGTACATGGCAACGTCTTGGAGAATATCACACAGGAATAGTTTGCTTTAAACATTATAGATTAGATAGTCTTGCTCAGATATTTTGTATCCCAAATTATGTTGCTATATGAAGGTGATATCATTTGATGTGAAAACAAATATTTTTCTACAGTTCTATCACATAATAAAAATGGTTTTACAGTACTTGGATTGAAATTAAGAACAATTATTTGTATTAATTCTCCCTCCAATGGAATCTAGTAGTACTTGTATCTTTATTTGTTTATTCTGTTATTCAACTAAAATTGCATTACACATATTTAGTTTTATTTGCACCATAAATATGTATGTGTGTTTTACGCAACAGACTACAAATCCTTATATTTGTGTAGACTCAATGCTGAGCACACTGAAGAACTAAAAACTAATGGAATACTTGGTGGATGACAGAAAAGATGAGTGTACATCAGTTTTTGGGTAGGCACAGCACTAAGTTGCCTATGTAGATTTAGCTTAAAAAAAGTCTAGAAGGGGGGGGCAGCTACAACTGTGATACAAAGTGAATAAATTTTAAAATAAGTAAATAAAAAAATCAATTTTTAAAATGTCTATCTGGATTATATTTAATAATTCCATTAAAAGAATAAACAATTTGTGTACAAAGGTTGATGGATTGCAGAGTAGTAAATATGTAGTTTGCTTCACTGCTTTTAATGCATCTGAGAAACACCTTAAAACTCATGCTTTCCAACCAGCTGAAGATCATGCATGGGCTGGAATTTGGGTCCCTACACGTGTGTAGCACATGTGCAGCTTGGTCATCATGTGGGTCCCCTAACAATGGGAGAAGGGCCTGCCTCTGACTCCATGGCCTTCCTTTGGCTAGATCTCTCCTAGATAGGCTGCCTTATATGGCCTCATTGGGAGAGGATGCACTTAATCCACCTTCAACTTGACGAACCAGGGATGGTTAGTACCTATCCATGCGGGCCTTCCCTTCTCTGAAAAGAGGCAGAACAGGGGAAAAGGGACGGATGATGAGAGTAGGACTGGGAACAGAAGAGGGAGAGGGCTAAAATAGGGTTGTAAAGTGCTTAAGTAAGTAAGTAAATGGGAAAGCAAATAAATCTAAGCCTCTGAAATTGCAAAATGGCTCAAATTATATATATATATATATATATATATATATTTTTTTTTTTTATATATATATTTATTTATTTATTTTACATTCTGGTTATATCACCCTCTGTCATCTTCTCCAGGTCCCACCCTTTTTTCCCCTATCTCCTTATCAAGTCTCATCAGCACTATCTGGATGTTCTTCTTCTGTAGCCTGGCAAGGCTGTATCACCAAGTGGAAATGGTCAAAAAGCAGGCAAATGAGTTCCTGACAGAGGCAGTCCCTGCTTAACCTTACTCGAGAACCCACATGGTGCCTGAGCTGCTATGGGCTACATCTGAGTAGGGGGTCTAGGTCCTCTCCAGGCATGGTCTTTGGTTGGAGTATCAGCCTCTGCAGGGCCCCCTGGGCTTAGATTTTCTAGCATTGTTGGTCTTCTTGTGGAGCTCCTGTCCCTTCCAGGTCCATCTACCCCCCCTTCTTCCATAAGACTTCCTGAGCTCTGCCAAAAGTTTGGCTGTGACTTTCTGTATCTGCTTTGATTCCCTGCTGGGTGCAGTCTTTCAGAGGACACTTATAGTAGGCTCCCATTCTGTTCCCTCTATTCCATTTCTGTTGTCTATCCTATTTGTCATTCTGAATGAAATTTAAGCATTGTGTCTGGGGTCCTCCTTGTTGTTTAGCTTCTTTAGGTCTATAGATTTTAGTGTGGTTATCTGATATTACATGGCTAATATCCTCTTATAAATAAGTATATGCCATGGGTGTCTTTATGGTTCTGGGTTACCTCACTCAGGATGATCTTTCCCAGTTTCATTCATTTGCCAGCAAATTTAATGATTTCCTTGTTTTTAATAGCTGAGTAGTATTCCATTGTGTAAATGTGCCACAATATAAAGAACTCAAGAATTTAGACACAAGAAAACCAAATAGTACATTAAATCGAGCTAAATAAAGCAACAGAGGAATATTGAATATCAGAAAAACCCTTAAAAATGCTCAACATCCTTAGTCATTGGGGAAATGCAAATCAAAATGACTCTGAGATTGCATCTTGCACCCATCGGAATGTCTACGATCAAAAAGACAAGTGACAGCACATGCTGGAGAAGATCTGGGGAAAGGGGAACATTCCTCCATTGCTGTTCAGAGTGCAAACATGTACAACCACTTTGGAAATCAATCTGACACTTTCTCAGAAAATCGGGAATAGTGCTACCTTAAGACCCAGCTATATCACTCCTGGGAATATACCCAAATAATGTTTCACCATTCAACAAGGCCAACTATGTCCATAGCAGCTTTATTTGAAATAGCCAGAATCTGGAAACAACCTAGATGCTTTTCTTTTTAAGAGTTAACCAACAACTTGGCACACTGTTGCAGGCCTATATTACCAAGACTTGGGAGGCAGAGGCAGGTGGATCTGGTGTGACTCTGAGGCCAGTGTGGTCAGCAAAGTGAGTCCAGGAGCTGCCAAGGTTACATAGAGAAAGCTTGTCCTGAAAAAACAATAACAATAGCAAAACAAAATATATGTAAGTAACTTTAGTTGTGGCATTTAACATATTGCATAGTGAATAAAAATAAGATAAAATACAACTTAGTGATAAGTGTACAGATATATGAAACTTTTATTTGTGTATTGTACACTATATTGTATAATTACACAGTTTCAGAACTGTAGGCAATTCATAGACAGCTTTTTATAAATAACCAAAACCTTTATGTATATTTCTTCATGGTCTATATAACTATAAGAATCATAATTTAGATATCAATGTTGACACACCCATGATTACTCTTAAATCATAGGCCTACCTCATATCTCAAAATGCTCATAACAGCCCAAAATATCTAGTTCAGAATTATGGGCTTTATTTAGCTGGCATTTGTTAGTAGTATTTTTTATTATGAAAACATTCTTTTATATTTTTATATTTTGAGAACTCTCTCATGCATTCCAGACTGGTTTTAGAATCTTTTGTAGTCAAGAATGATCTTGAATTTCTGATCTTTCTGAATGCCAGTATTGCACAGTTATGCCACCATGTTTTCTTTATTCAGTCAGGTGAACTCAATGTTTTGTGCATGCTAGATAAAATTCTACCCAATACATTCCCAACCCCCAAAGTGTACCTTCACTGTCATGACCATGAGACTCTTAAAGATTACAGACACTTTATTTATATACAACAGTGATATGCATATCTAAAACCGAGTGTTCCAGTACTTTCTCAATGGTTCATTCAATGGGGAGCAGTTTCTCCCTCAGTTCTGTTGCTTGCATTTTGTTAGATCCCATACGGTTTTAAAAAATAGTTGAATGATGGTAAAACTCATTTTGATCACCCAATTAAGGTCTGGCCCATGGGAAATTAAAATAGCTTTACTTTTATTATTGAATAAAACAGTTTCCATTTTTATTTTTCCATATAGATAATTTATTTAAAGAAGGAATATAATGAACTTTAAGTTTGATGCTGAATACTAAATATTTTCATTTAAGAAAAAATATTTTCATCTGAAACAAGATCCCATGTTCAGTTAGAGAAAGGAAAACTGAGAATATTCCAGACCACTAGAGGAACATTAAATGAATTTTCAACTTATGAGTACTATTAAGCTAGGCTTACTGCTTAATTTGAAGTATTAGTTTAAGTAAAATATGTTACCCATTCCACTGTCAGAGAAGTCCAGCACATGATATGTGACCATAGTTAAAAGAAATCACAAAACTTTATCAGAATATCACAAAACTTCACAAATATCTAGTGGGTACCTCAATTATTTAATATAAAATATCTTTAGGACAATTTAGTAGAATCATCTAATCGTTTTCTCTAAACCAGAAAGAGGTTCATGCAACTATATGGAAACACTGGACATTACTTTAAGTTTTGAATTGCTACATGGTTTTCTAAAACTGACTAGAACGTATTTGTGTGAATCCGGGTTTGGGTAACCAGAACTTAATAAATATACAGGAGACTGTGTCAAAATTTGCATAAAACTTAATAAGGAGTTGTAACCATAATATATTATATTTGTAGATAGTTAATGAAGCTCTGTTCACTGTGCTAGGAATAACACACACACACAGACACACAGACACACACACACACACACACACACACACACACCAAGGGCCGAGGTGGGGAGAGAGAAGTTATGCTACTGAAAGATGAATGAAAACAAAAGTAAAAAAGAGAAAAGCTGACATCAACGCTGCAGATGATGAATATGTCATCACTCTGAGAAAGGGGGGAAATGCATCAGTGCAGGTCCCCACAAATTAAACTCCTGATGACTGAACAGAATCATTACTCAATTATTATTATTTTTAGTACCTTTTTTAATTGTTTATTATTATTAGTTACATTTTATTAACTCTAAGTCACTTTAAATAAGGGAGTCAAAATCATTGCTTTTAAACACATAGCTTTAGATTTCAGTTCATGCATTGAAAGTATATGCATATTATATATATTATTTTTAAGATGTATTTATTTTTTATTTTATGTGCATAACTTTTTTGCCTGTGGGTATTATGTGTGCCAGGTGGTGCCTCGCGTTGGAGGAAGTCAGAAAACAGATCCCCTGGAACTGGTGTTATGAATGACTGTAAGTCAGCAGGTGTGAGTTTTTGTTGTTGTTGTTTTGTTTGTTGTCATTTTTATGAACTTGACTTGTCTGCAAATGTTCTTCATCCCCTATGTATATTATTTTAAGAGACTTTTAACTAACTCAAAGTAAATGATCTATATTTTACAACTGACATCGTGGAAATGCAAAAAGTCATCATATACAATGCATAAAGTTTTAGTCTAACAACTTAGAAAATATATAAGAAATGAATTAACTTATGGATGGCATGTAACTTACCACACTGATCCAAAAGAAGACATAAAAAAATGAGTAGACTAATAGACAAATTGAGATTCCACAATCAAATATCTCCCACAAAGATAAATCAAGGACAGGATAGCTTCACTGTTGTATGGTAACAAACTTTTAAAGAAAAACTAACAATGCTTCTCAAAATATTTCATAGAATAGAAAGGATTGACTCCTTCCTAACTGATTCTGTGAGAATAGCATTAACTGCAGAGCAAGCCTGACAAGGATGGACATACATACTAAGATCCATGAGGTCATACAAGCAAATTGAACTGGACAGCACAAGAGAATGATCACACACAATGACGGAGTTGATTTTACTCCAGTTTACAAGATTGGTTCAATATATGCAATTCAATGAATAATATCCACCATGTAAGCAGAATGATGACTAAAATATTACATAGTTATGTCATTAGTCATAGCTACTTAAAGAGCATTTGATAAACTTCAGCATCTGGAAGTCTTATGATCCAAGTTCAGTGCATATGGGAAAGAACTGACTCAAAGAGGTTGTCCTCTCACTGCCACATGTACACTGTGGCACCCGTGTACCAGATATACACAAGAATGTAATTATGGGAGTCTCCTATAGAGGATCCTCTGAAAGGATTCACCCAACAGGGGATAGAAGCAGATGCTGAGACTCAGGGCCAAACTTTGGGCAGAGTGCAGAGAGTCTTAAAGAGGAAGAGAGGGGAGAAATTAGAGGGACAGGGAGGGGACAGGAGCCTGACAAGGAGACCAACAAAATTAAAAGATCTGAGTCAAGGGGTTTCTGCAGAGACTGATACACCAATGGGGGGCCATTCAAGGAGAGGACCTAGACCCCTGCTCAGATGTGGTCGATTGGCAGCTTAGTCTCCATGTGGATCTCTGAGTGAGGGGATCAGGGGCTGCCTCTACCATGAACTCAGTTGACTGCTCTCTGATCACTCATCCCTGATGATGCACCCTTCCCAGGCCACGAAGGAAGAGGATCCAGGCCGTCTTGATGAGACTTAACAAGCTATGGGCAGATGGCAATAGTGGACTAGGGGAAATGGATAGGGGCAAAGAGGGAGGGAGAATGGGACTGGTGGTAGTTGAAGGAGGGGACTTCAATTGGGTAAAGTAATGAAGAAATTGTGAAGCAATAAAAATAAAAAGTGAAAAAGAAAAAAAAAGAACTATTCAATATAAATGTGATGAAAAAATAAGCAGAGAAAGTCTATCCCTTAGTATCTTGATGAATGTATATGTCACATCCCCAGCCAATATCATATTGAATTTAGAAAAAAAAAGTGATTTCCTATAAGGTCAGGAGTAAGACAAAGACATCTATAACTGGGCAATAAACTAATGGACAATAAACATAACAAAATTCAAATTCACAAATTGTGAGGGAAATGTAAGCCAAAATTACTGAGATTCCATCTTCTCCAGTCAGAATGAAAATCATTAAGAAAACAAGTACCAGCAATTTCTGGTGAGAATGTGTACAATAAATAATCACTATTTATTACTATTGGAGAAGTACTCCATCAAGTATGGAAATTGATTTGTCAAAACACTAGAAATAAATCTTTCATAAGACCCAGCTCTACAACTCCTGAAAATTCACTTGAAAGAATACAAGTCATTCTGTCACAAACATAATTTTACATCTTTATTTCAGTACTATTCATGTTAGCTTAATTATCAGAACAACTAAGTGTCAAACATCAGAGCAATAGAATAGAAACACAAGGCTTATGTGCATGTAAATGTACACAGATACAATATATACATGTCTGTACGTGTACACGTATTGTATAATCTTTTAGATTTATACACTTTTAGTGCGAATAGTCTGTAATAGACAGGAGAATGTGATAGATAAAGAAGAGGTCTGTCATGTAGCAGGGAGGGTTATATTATATGAAAGTGGAAAGGAGGGTTTTGGGCAGGATAGCACAAAGGAGGGGAGATATGGAAGAAGGCAGGGAAGATAATTAAGGAAACAAATTTGATTGGTAATGCCATTCTGAAACATAATTCTTGATAAGCAAATAATAATGACTAAATTGTTTTAAAATAATCCTGGAATTGATAAAGGAAACTAGTAAATTAGGCAACAAACTTACAAATAAAAAGTTGTAGATTTTTCTATATATTAATAATGTACAGTACATTTCATGAAAAAATAAGGAAAGCAATCTCATTCAGAGAGCCCCCCCAACAGGCACAGACGCCCGTGC
This sequence comes from Psammomys obesus, assembly GCF_907164565.1. Lineage (NCBI taxonomy): Eukaryota > Metazoa > Chordata > Mammalia > Rodentia > Muridae > Psammomys > Psammomys obesus. The sequence continues at coordinate 20,134,003 of NW_026596091.1, read as the reverse complement.
GCGCACATACACACACACACACACACACACACACACACACACACACACACACACACACA